>NW_009194730.1:0-25769 GCF_000690835.1 Fulmarus glacialis | reverse complement strand
AAAAAATAAAATGAGTTAAAATCTTGAGTGACTGCTTTTACTGCACAACAGAGGGGGTTTGATAGAGGTCTCCTTCAGCTTTTTTGTATAGGTCAGTGTAAAAACATTCTGTGGCTAATGATGGACAGCTGTCACAGGATGCATCTCTTCTTGGTAAAAAGGTGTAGCAATCTAATATATTTAAAAAAATATGCCTGCCAAACTGAATGAATATAATTACAGCAGAAGCACTTGCTATATTTAAGGTTGATTTATTATTTTCATTCTAAGCCTATTTGTAAAGCTGATCATAACTTTCTGAGTGTGTATATACGTATGTGTGCAATGTGGCAAAAATTACAGTAAAGCAGCTTTGTTTATAAATTGCAAGCATGCAAAAGTCAGGACATTCACTTAGTGTTCTCAATGTACCAATAATTCACCTGTCCTCTTAATACTCAGTACAGAGAATTGCTGTACTTCATGCTAACTGTGATGATAAGATATTGAGTGCATTTTTTTTTTACTGGCTTAACTGGAAACACTTCACAGGAGATTTGGGATCCTCATTATGTAACAGCAATTTAGAAAATTTTAATGAAGGATATATGCATGTGAGACATCCGGATTATGGTTCCAATCCAAAGCCCACTGCAGGCAATGGAAAGACTCCCATCAAGCACATGAATTGCTTGATCAAAGCCCAAATGCTTACACTGGAAATAACACACAAATTAGGGTTATTGCCTTTTTCAAAGGAAAGATTAATCTGCACAGACCTCAGTGCTACCACAACAAGGCTGCTTCCCATTTAAAACGGGCTCGTGTATGTTAACATCACACCTTGGTATGCAGTGTGGATATTTGCAACTACCATGCCCAGGCTGTCTGAAAGGGCTGGAATGGCAATATGGCAAAATATCTGTAGCCTCGGGAGTGGTGTGTGGAGAGGGCTTTACCATGAGCAGTGAAGAATGGAGACCACATCGATCAGAGATGAATGTGGTATGTAAATCTTCACTCCCTCTCTGTGTTTCAGCTGGGTCTTAAGGTACATATGCAAACACAGTGAGTGTTTTAGCTCAACACCAAGCAAGAGTGCAAGCCACTTGTGCACAGGACTAAAACAGCTGCAAAGCACAGAACTGGCCTCCATGTCATGGAGGCCACAGAAAGTCAGTGTTAGAAGACTGTCCTCGCAACTGCCTGTAGAATAGCCAAGAAACACAGGGTTTTCATTGAAGACTTTGAAAAACAGGTGCTCTTACAGCCTTAGAACTGCAACAGTTTCTACCAAACAGCTCTATCAAAACACATCTGTCATCATCTCTCTTGGCACTGCACTCCTGTCACCTCGCTTCACTGTCACTGCATGCCTATACCTTGCATTTCACTTCAGACCCAAATTCACTTCAGTTTCTCTCTTCAGGGCTTATCACTGTCTCATCCACCATGATTTCATATGGTAAATTAGAATCCTTAGCGCTCACCTCATTTTCACCAAAGGTGAAATGCTTTTCATCCCATTTTCTTATGAAGGCATTTTCCCCATGCCTCTACCTCTGTCTGTGAAGAAGACCTTACAAAAGTCTGCCTAGTCACTTTGTCATCCTCCTTCAAATCATTCTCTTACTCTCACTGTCGCGATGACTAAAAAATTATCTGAGAATGGTTAAACAGCTGGTGTGCTATGACCACCACTTCTTATAGTAATTGTAATCCTCTCACTGTGACCTCGTGATGTCTCTGTCTCTTTGTTGTATCCATCTGTTGTCTCTTATCATGTACTTGGACTGCAAAATATCTAGGATAGGAACCAGCCTTTTTCACTCACACATACAAATAAGCTTAGCGCCTTGTACCCCAGTATCCCCATCACCATCACCACTGGGTTTCCTGACTGTTATCTCAAGCACAACTAAATGATAATGATCATTTTTTGAGAAAATGGATTGGAGAGAATTATACATACATAAGTGATATATTTACTCTGTTTTCATATAAGAAATTACTGATTTACACGCATTTATGTCCGTGTATGATATTCCAGATATATAGAGATATGGGTCATCTATTAGACCTCAGTGCATTGTTAAAAAGCTAGTGGAAATTGGTGCACTGTGCACCATTATACACCTCTAATATTTGGATAATAATTCTCCACTTCACAAGGATGTTGCAAGGATTAGTTAACAAACTAGTATTTATAAAGTGCTTTGAAGATTAAAAGAGCTATCTAAATGTGCTTTATTATTATTATTATTATTAATAAACTATATTTATTCAAACTTGTCAGAATCATTAAATATGCAAAATCTGTGCTTTTTTTTTTAATGTACCAATAGAGTTCTCTGCATACCAAGAAGGGCTGTGTTTGGCAAAAATGTTTCCCCAGCAGTATGTGCCCCTCCTCCTGCTACTTACATATATAAGAAATGATCGGTAGGTGTTATTCAAACTACATCTTTCTCTTTGTAGCCTCTAGAAATGTCACCACGACCAAAGGTTACTAAAGAAGTACTGTCTTCCCTGTTGTAATTAGAGCTGTACTCATCCCGAGTTATGATTCAACAGGTACAGAAGAGATTTGTTGTTTCAAGAACTCCTAGGAATGGACAGACAAAGAGTCATCATTCCACAGCCCATACAGAGCAGTCATGAACAGCCTGCCTCTACAAGGTAACTCTTTCCGCAGTAATTTCAAGTTTAACCATGGGGGAATGACAGCATTGCAGCATGCATCATTCTCAGCAGAGGGTAGGTGATATAAAGTTAAATGGTACAAGAAAACCAAAGCAAAACAATTCATAGCAAAGCATGCCCCAGCCCCAGAGGGAATTGCCCCCTTTTGAGCCCTTTCCATCTTTTGCCTCCTGCACCCTCTGCTGCCATGGCCCTGCAGCTCGACTCCCAGGAGGGTAACAGCAGAGCTCAGATGGATGTGTCCCCAAAGGGCTGTGACCCAAATGAGCTGCCCCTCTGCCTCTTCCATTCTGAAGTTTGGTGTACAGGCACAGGGAAGCTCTGTGTGGAGGACATGCTTTTCCTCACCAGCTGCCTTTAAGCTCTAAACCTGGTACCCGGGTAAGTATCCTCGGTACTTCTGGAAAAATGCACTTGGTCATGGTATTCTACTATGTAGCTGGGTAACAGTTGGCATTATCAGACCTAAGTTGTCTAGACTAAAGCTCAGTGATGAAAGAAGCTAATGGAAATAAAGTACATTGATTAAAACGACATGTGTCGCCCCACCACCATATTATCATGACAGGAGCACTGTAGTAATTTCCATTCACAGACAGGACACACACATATACAGAGCCATAGAGGAAGTTACAACACACATATTGGGTAGGAAGAAATGACTTGATCAAACCAAATGTTGGAGTGAGGACAGATCAAATGATGCCACATGGAAAATTATGGTTTGGAATGAAAAAGTGGTCCATTTAACAGTACATAAAGTCTCTGTAATATGCATAAAATCAGCAGCTAGCAGATGTTTTCTGACACTGTGCATCTGCATGAAGCTGAGGCGTATTCATTCCACTGTAGCAGCAATGCACAGAGCAGATATAATGGCAGACCCTCCAGACAGATGAAGGCAGCCCTGCCCTTCTTTAATAATAACAATAAATAATAACTTGTATTAATTAGCAATCAGGAATTTAATGATGGACTCAGATGCAATTGTGGGAGGTATCATACAGAAGATTAAAGGAAAACCTAGCATCCATTGGTAACAGATAGGATGAGGAAAACATTTTCATGACAGCTCCCTGTTTGGTAAGATCTTGCTTAAAAATATCACCTTGGGGGTTAAAGCTCTCCATTCACACTTCGTGGCCAAAGGCAACTTCTTTTAAATCTCAGGAAAATTTCTTTAGCCATTTTAAGTCTGCAGAAATGCAAAGAAAATATTTTTTCTGTATTTCAAAATAATACTGCACATTTTATTTCATAGACGTGGCTGAGTTTTGAGAAAGTACCTGTCCTGAGTATGATGGTTGATTTAAAGAACTGATACATCAAGGACATTTTTCTTTCTTGAGGTTACTTGTTAGCTGGGAGCTCATGGAGGAAAATATAGTATGGTCCTGGCTCAGCCTTCTCTGGTATCCTAAATAGCCATTCATGCCTATTGATGACACAATATAGGCCACTCACAGTAGGCAGTGCAGGTCTTCATAATTCAATCCCTGTTCTTCAGTCGTTTTACCAGAAGAAGTAATACTTAATGACTGAGAGAATTAATATGTCAGAATTAATGCTTAACTGGCCATGATTACCATAATACAAAAATACGGAAGTTCTCAATACTTTCAATTGTTATTTCAGGTCATCTGCACACTCAGGCAGAGGCCAGCATATCAGCATGATGGAGGTTATCTTAGAGTCCACCAGCATTTGTGATGAATTAATTTATTTCAAATCAACCTGTGAAGACTGAAGCCAATTGAACAAAGCACTGCAGTGCCTGACTTGACCAAACTCAGTCAAGAAGCATCCAGTCTTGGGCACAATGACATTATATCTTGGACACAGTACGGCCATGTTTGTGGTTTCCAAAGGATTGTATGCATCAGGGAAGGAGACTTTAAAAGCTTCCACTGTGCAAAGTGCAGTTCTTACACTACAGAAATCGTGTATCTTCTTAAGCCACTATATTTAATGATTTTTAAGATTCTCATCTATTTTCAAAGCCCTTTGTGGGACAGGTCCGAGAGAGTTAGGAACCTCTTCAGCCTACACTAACATGACTTCTCAAGGCACCTCTCTGAACAACTGTCTGCAACAAGAATGAGAGGTGTCAGAAAGCTGAATATGGAACTATCTCCCTTTTGAAAACACTGGAACAGTCACAGATCTTCCTGCCATGAGACCACTTTTTGTCCAATAGACACAATGGTAGTACAATACTATAAATAAACAAATGCAATGCTAACTGCAAGATATAAATGTACGGAAAAAAAAAATGTACCTCTGTGCATAATTGTCAAAGTATATTAGATATCATGGAGGTAAGTTGGATATAGCTGCCTTAACAGATACCATGGATTAAGTTTTACCTGACAGTTTCAGAGCAATGAAGAGAGGGAAGCTTTAAAACAGGACACACACACCCTAGAAAAGGTTGTCAGAGCTAGCAGTGCAAAATTAGTGTATTGAGAAAGCTCAGTTAAACTGAGCTTCCTACTAACTTTTTCTGTTTCAGACAACAATCTCTCACTTCTCCAGCAGTGTCAGCAGTATTGTCATTGTTGCACTGGCTGCCAATTGCCAAGGACTTTGTTAATAGAAAATGGAATTATTTTTACTCAGGACTCTCTATTCTTATTGAGTGTGATGTACTATAGTGTTATTGAGAAGGTCTCATTGTCACCCGATCATATCTTTTCACAAGCAATGAGATTACTGTCAGGGAGAAAGCTGCTCATTCCAAGCAACATTTGGTAATTGATTACTGGCTGAATGCTGATACTTTACAAAAAGAGCAATCAATGAAATATCTGCCATTGCTCAAAGAGTCTTACATTAGAAAGGCACACAAAATAATCACTAAATGATTGCACATGGCGACTGGGCTGGACTGTGTGAAATCAACTTAGACACACATTGGAGTATAAAGTGTTTTTCATACACTTTGAAAGCCACAGTCTAAAAAGCAATGACTTAGATGACCATGTATAACAACTGGGTTGTGAAGAAGTGTCTTGCTCTATCTCATTTTAAGCACAGCATACTCAGTACTGTTTACACTCGCAGAGTAATGGTTATTTTTAACAGTCACTAATGAGCTGAAACATCCCACCCCCACTATTTCACATTTAGTATTCCTTTTCAGATCTGCCATTCCACTGCCTTCACAAATTCAGGAGGCCCCTGGGAGATCTCTTCCTTGCCCTGCAACCATGCCTGCAGGACCTGCTGCTGTTCCTCCCCTGGCACTAATTCCACTGACATCAAGGGACATACACTCGGAAATGCACCAGGATACGAAATCCACATCAAGAGAAATAGATGTCTTTTCTCCCTGTCTAAGCCATTGAGAGCTTTGCTCAAACAGCGCCTTCTCTCCTGAATGACAAAACAGGCTGTGAGACTGTCTGCCACCCCCCAGACCAGGAGGTTACAAGAAGGGTTTCCCGGTGAAAATCCCAGGCACAGATCCAACTGCTGTTTCAGGGCAGAAGAGGAAAGACTCGTCTCTACCTGCTGCTGTGAGGATTCACCTATTCACACTTTTCTTCCCTTCCTGGAAGAAAGACTGCTGAAAAATTCTTTCCCCCTTCTTTTTCCTCTCCCTTTTACTCTGGAACTAGGTTGAGGATCTGGTACAAGATGAGGCCTCCCAGTCCTCTCTCGCTCCACAAACGCCAATTATCCAGGAGCAAGAAAAATCCCAGTCGTCATCTGCTGCCAGAAGAGGTGATTTCTAAATGAGCCATATTCACCATTGCTACTGTGGCCACAGAACAGGTTCCATTCTGCATTCTTAATTTCAATTTATTAAAGTTAATTTCCTTCTTTTTTTTCCCATAATGAAAAATAAAGGATGTTTACTTTTTCAAAAAAGTGTCATTGCCTAGTTCTTGTGAGAAATGAAGCCCATAAATCCCCCTCCCCCTCAGAAAAGGCAAAATCCGTGCTGACTTCAGCTCTGGTTCATCATTCTCCAATGTTTCATTCCCCAATTTTAATACAGCAGTGTAATTGCCTTGATTTTTTTTTTTTTTAAACTATTTGGGAAAATTAGCTAGCTAACAGCAATTCAGCTGAACAGGGGAAGTTACAGGTCAGAGGGCTCACCAGTGAAAGGAGTAATGCAGAGTGCTTGGGGAGTGATGTGCAGGAGGGGTGGGGAGCACCTGCAGATTATAATGGTAATGGCTGCAGGAGAGGCAGGAAACTGCGGGAGGAAAGCTGAGAAGTTAGTCGCAGGGTTAGCAGGAGAGGATGGATTTGAACAGTCACAGAGTTGCAATGAGCGCTAAAATACTAGGATGGGTCCTAGTAAAGGTTTTGAAGATAGAGAGTACATTCAATTTGTATACACAGCTGTTCCTAACATGCCTCTGAAAAGAGGCAAGAGCAGGGTCAAAAGGTTGATGCGGCTTTTCATAGAGTATAACCGTTTGTTTTAGGCCTAGTTTCCAGAAGTGATTTAACACTCCATTTAAGTACTAGTTTTTAAACTGTAAATGGAGACACACCATTCTCCAGGAAAAGAAAAATATCAACAAGCAAGGAACTCTAGCACAAGCTCTGATTAGCAAGAACAAGGAGGAAGACAAGGACAATGGGTCCAGTTAAAAGTTACCAGTAAAAACAGTAATGACAGAGATATACACATTCACAGTGAAGACAGAAGTAGGGGTGAAGAATGACGGCTAGTCCAAGAGGAATTCTTGGAGAAACCTGCAATAATCTTTAAATGAGGGATGTGTTGTTGATCGTCAGTTCTGAGAGCACAACAACAACTGTAATAGTAATTGTAATAGGATAGTTCCCTTCTTCCAATTTTTCTTTTTTTCCAAATGTCCATATTGTATATTATCCTGATACACTAATAGAAACAGGGCTTAAAGAGGCCAAGTGATTAACCTGGTATCATGTACGCACTGATTGATAGACCCAAACTTTGATCCCTATACACAGGACTCCCGGTGTCCTCCTCTGTCTGTTTAGCTATACTGCCGCAACATGGCAAGAGGCACTGTCTCACAACCCATTGAATATATGCCACTAGAAGCTGCATATTTAAAATTCTGTGAATTTTGATTTTCTTCCATCTACAAGAAAAGATATCCAGCAAGATTTTACTTCTTCTAGTTAAGGGTTTCTTAAAAGTATCTGCCCTGGATCCAGGAAGTGCTGAAGCAGTAGGAGGTATTTTTCTCAGAAGGAACTGAAAGTGCTGTACAAGTCTCAGTGGCTCCAGCTGAAGCACAGTGATACAAAAACCATGTGGCACTTCCCGCTACTTGATGACAGATATTCTCTTGTGTTTGGCTACACTTACAATACATTTATTCTTAGGATTATGTCATTGAGCATGAGCTGCTTTCAGCCATTAGATCATACACCTGGTCCTTCCTCAAATGCTGTTTTAACTATTTGCTGAAAGCACCAGTTGAAAGGATGATTTGAGTAAGTGACTAATTTGACTGAATGCCTATAACACTTACAAACTATTTTTAAGCCATTTAAAGAGCTTCGTCTGATAGATTTGGGCAAGAGCTGCATAAATTGTGGGTCAGCACAAAGCAGCAATTCACAGATGGGCCTCTGTAAAAAAAAAATCATACTATTTTTGGAGGCATTTCTCCTGTACAATTCAAACTATATCCTTTCTTTGCTCTCATGAGTAAAATAGACAACATCTTCAAAAGTAAATACATTAAAAAATAGGTAAGAACAGGAGGTTTTCAAAGGCACAAACAGGAGTTAGGTGCCTAAGTGGCCTTTATCGGGAATTTAATACTTGCATTCTCTGCTTTTTAACCACTATGCAAATAACATACATAGGCACCTGGATAAAAAAGTTTGAGTGGTTCTAAGTAACAGCAGTTCCTATGTATTCACTCATTACTCCTTTCCTTCACCCAAAATAAATTTCACCCCATTTTTAACTTGGGGTAGTCATATTCTGCTCTGCAAGGGGATATAAAATGCTATCAGTTCAGCATCTGCACTGATTTCCATAGATGTTAACATCCGAGAGCCATTCTCCATTGACTCTCTTTGGTTTACATAACTGCAGGAGATACAGAGTAACAAAGAATCAGGCACTTGGTTTAAAAACAGGCACTCCATTTCTGGCAGCGGGCAGGATAGCAAGAAAGCCTTTAATTTGAGCCTTTGAGTGTATCCATGCAACATAAAGTACAAGCGTGAGAGGAACATGCTGATAGTTCTGCATTATCCCTAACAGCACTGAGATGCAACAAGAAGGAAAATCTAAGTGCACGCTCATTTTGTTAGAGAACCTTCCCATTACAGCCAAATGAGGATGCCGTTTTGGGTAAGTTGGTCCAGCATACCCTTTCTGGATGGCCAGTTTCCATAGCAAGTGAGAAACTCTGCTGCTTATATTGTGTATTATTTCTACCACGGTTGTGCACAAAGGAATTCAGAATGGTTTTACATGCTTGTATATGTGGTAATACCAAGTGACTGAAATGCAGAAATCAATTGTATCACAGAAATATCAGAGAGTAAAATTTTTAAAGTGTCTATGTTTAGGGGCTAGATATGGAACAAGTTACAGATGAATTTAGACAATGTGGATTGTGAAGTGATTGCAGAAAATTTCTATAAATTTATTAATATCATCTGCAGAAATAAACTTCCCTGCCCAAACTGTGCAGAGAAGAATAAACAGATGTATTTAGCTGAGAGTGATATTTATTCTTTTTAAGGAGTCCTACGTATTCAAAAGACAGGAGATGTATCTTATATACCACAAAAGCAGCTGTGGGGCAATTGCAGCTCTATGTTTTTGTTCCATTGAATGAAGCTACAGGGAGCCTTTATTTTTCTATTATTTCTCATTTTCAGAAACAATCTAGATTGAAAACAGTAGATTTTGTTCTTTGTGCAAGGGAAACACGGTAAAATCCAGGGCTAAGCGGACAGCTTAAAGAGCAGTGTTAGTTTCTGAAGTGACTGTTCCTCCCAAGCAAGAACAGGAGAGAAAAAATTGGGTCTTGACAGTACATGAAGTAGATTTCTAAAAGGTTTTTCCTTCCAGCTCAAATATTTTATGGAACTGGAGAAACATCAGGCTCCACTTGTAAAAAGAATAAAATAAGAGGATAATGGATACAACTACTTTGAGACAGTGTCAGAAAAAAGTGTTCTCGAAACAAGGAGAAGCATCCCAGGTTAACCCATCCATTATTTTCAAGATTTCACAAGCCCCTGGGTTAGGCAGTTACCCTGTACCAACAGTAAGTAGCAATATTAATTTACCAGCTTTATTGTCCACTCAAACCATTAATCACTACAAACAGCCCTCAAAAATATGGAGGATATAGAGAAACAGGAAAGGACAGAGATTGTCTTAATATAGAAATGACTGCTTGTTGTTTACCTGGCACCCCAGGTCCTTGTTGTATCAGCTGCCTCAGAGAGCAAGTGGGCTTAGATTCTCGATGCAGTTGTACAAATCAGATTTTGTTTTGGTATTGTTTCCAGTTAAAAGCCTTTTCTTTATTCTAGTGGTAGGAGACTTTCTTCCGATTAAATGCTTCAATGGTGGATTTAAATATTTAGAGGATCCACATCACAGGAGAACTGTCTGAGAGCATCACAAAGAAACCATTAGTTAAATCCATTAAGGATCTACTTAAGTGGAATTCCCTGCTGTTATCTACATGATAGCCACATAAAAAGACACTGCGCAAAGAAAATGTTGGGGAAAATATTCCTCCTCACATACTGTATCTATAAAAAATCCAGTCTTACTGAAGGATCCCTTTTTGATTGTCTCAAGATTTCAGCTGGGAATTGATATTCTTTTGGCTGAAATAGAGTAAGGGGAACAATATGGCTCGGTTTTAGTTGTGCTTTTCCCCCTCTCCTTTTCAAGTACAGTTCGGACAAAACCTTTTGTTAAAGCAGAAGGTACGGAACTCTTTTTGTTTTGGACACAGCATAAACCATCAAAGTTGTATTCACTGTACAAGACACATCAGGAATACACAGAGTCTTTGTATTGTCTATTTTTAAATACATGTGAGTGGTAGCGGTATTGATAAGATGTTCTTTCCTCCAACTCCCAGAGAAAGGCACTTGAGCCATTTGAATTATAAAATTTACACCATCTTTCAGGTTGCTCTTGTTTTTACAAAGGAGAAAAAGCTTGAACTCCATGAACTTGTTTTTCCATTCTCTACAATCATGGGTTTGATACACGCCCAAGAAGGCAGTTATATTCCTCAGAATCCTTCTATTCTTTATCAGTTATGTAACATTTCCTATTTTTGAATGCTCAGGAATCTCTGATGTGATTTAGGCTTAAGGATAAGATGAAGACACTACAGACAGTACATACAATGCATAAACAGCCATATTGGTTGTAATATTTATATCCCTAATCTATCTGTAAATCAGCATATACTGTCTCCGATCATTGATTTTCTTTCTGGCCCCCATTTTGAGTACATTTTATAAAACCCGAGAGAGAAAGCCTCTTCTCTAGTCAGAGTAGTACAGAGCTATTCTATAGACATAGGAAATTTCTTTCTAAGACATTAAACAAAATATTTCTTTTCTATTGGATGGTGAGATACTCAGAAGACTTGGTTCATCCATACATGTAGATGTACATACAGAGGACCATGCAAAACCAGTAAGTCCACCTTGTCCTCTCAATTAGACTGTACCTGAGAGGTCCAGTGTAGAAGAGAAAAAACACCTCAGCAAATCTGTTACTTCCGGGGTCAGCAGCCTACAGGAGGGAAGGAACAGCACATGGGCAGTTTATGAACAGCACAAAGCAAGGACAGAAGTGTGAGCCCTGGTGAGTTGAGAGAAGTGCCCATGACAAGCAATGGCTCCTGGCTTCAGAAGTCTGGACACTGGAGGGGCTGCTGCATCCTGTGAGGGAAGATACTATCTTCAGTTGGCTACGAGCCTCATGCCACCGTGAGCACCAGCATGTTCTCACATACGTGACACTCCTGTCCACACAGAGAGCTACTACACTAGGATACAGTCCAGGGTCAGGTAGTATTGCAAACCCAAAGAATTACAAAATCAGTAATTCCCCAGTCCAGTATTACCCTGATTACGGGACTGAAAAACAAACAATGACTGTCTGGGTCTTCTGGCATTGTGGGGTATACTTCAGTAGCGTTTCTAACCTTGTTGCTACACACGTGGAAACTTCTTTTAAAAAATAAAATTTAAGACATTTAATTTCTCAAAAGACTGCAGAACACGGGATTGCTATGAAAGCATCACCTGTCAAGACTGTCATTGTAACTTTACAACTAACTTCAGTAGCGTTTCTAACCTTGTTGCTACACATGTGGAAACTTCTTTTAAAAAATAAAATTTAAGACATTTAATTTCTCAAAAGACTGCAGAACACGGGATTGCTATGAAAGCATCACCTGTCAAGACTGTCATTGTAACTTTACAACTAACTTCATGCAACACTGGCAACACTGGAGCAGTGGTATCATGACTTCTTCCTCATCTGCTCTCGAGACCTGCATCAGGAAACAAACAATGTCCACCAAATGGGAAATGGAGCAAAGATACACCACAGCCCTTCCACACCTAGGGAGAAAATGGTTGCATTTTTGCGGGGCCACTCAATATTCTGAGAACTCTTATAGATTAGTAAGGGTCTTGCATTCAAGGTATGATAAAACCAATACTCTTGCTTAATCCCTCTAATGATTTTCCATTGGTATTTGTAACGCTTTGAAAATTTCACTTCTGTGCTCTTTGTACCCCAAAGAAAAACTTTAAGTCTTTTGCTGTTTTCTCCATTTATTCTCCTTCAGAGTAACAGTGCGATTTATAATAACTCCTACTCCTACAAGCGTTTCTCTACAGACAATAGGTTTGCCAAGTCCCATGATGTGGAACTTAAATGACGTTTCTTTTAGAAAAACACTTACTTCTGAGTAGAACACGAGGTGTGTGCAGAGGTACTGAGGAAAACGTTGCCGCAAAAAATCAACCCTGGAAGCCAGTGTTACCAGATCAGCAGGTGGCATAAGGTACTACACATCCCCGCAGCTCCAGTGGCACCAGGCTGCCTGGCAGCAGCAGATGATCTGGCACAAGACACTCAAAATATGAAAAGAAGGTAAACATATAACACCCATGAAGTGCTTTAACTCTTAGCTAGTCTGATTACAGTAGAACAGGTATGTGCAAGGCGGGAATGAATGACGGGCGGCGACGGGGGGGAGGAGCCGGTGGGGAGGCCCCTCCTCGCCCTTCCCACAGCCTGTGGTACGCGACATGGCTGCCGCTCCCGGCAGACACCGCGGCCCGTACCTCCGCGGGGCACGGGGCACCACCAGGCCCGTCAGGCGGGCGGCCACAAGATGGCGCTCGGCAGAGCGGCGCTGCGCCCCGGCCGCGTGCCCTCTCAGCTCCTGTAGCTGGCACAGCGGTTGTTTCGGTTAATTTATTGTTTTATAAAGTGTTCTGGGCTCATTATAAATAGCGCTGGATTGAATGCATGCTTATTTACTCACTAAACTTAGTATTATGACAGCCTGGGATCTATGTTGTTCACACTCCCAAAATCTTTGTGTTAAAATGACATTTTTTGTGGAGCAAATTTGCAACACATGAGTACAAGTGATATTTGAATTCACTGTTTCAGCCACTGTGGCTTTTTTTCTTTTTAATCTCTCTCTCATATGCCATCAAAAGCAAACACAGCTCTAGCCGAGCAGCCCTTTCATCTCTAAAATGCAAACGCCCCAAAACCCGTTCCCGGCCCCTGTGCCTCAGCGAGGGGCTGTGTAGCGCTTGCAGTCCAAGCTGGAGGCCGCTTGCCCAAGGAGTCATCCAGCGCAGCCCTGCCAGGCATCTCCCGCTTGCACACCAATGCTTTGGCCCTGCCTGAGCCACACTGGCGTTCTCACTGGGTCTTTTATACCACCTCCGGCTCAGGGCGGGCTGTTGGTGCACACCTTGCCCCGCTCTCATCTGCTCTGGCCAAACCGAACCAAGCGGCATCTCCCTTCCCTGGGCTGGGTGAAGAAGGTCAGTGGCAGACAGCACCGAACACGCCAGGCTGCAGCCCCCCGTCACCAGCTCCACACCAGCCCCCCCGGGAGTGAATTAGGATCTGCACTGCTCCTGCCTCCACTGGCAGCTGAGGCCTTCTCCCCTGCCCTGCGATCCCAAATCCCCCGGAAAGGGCAAGCGAGAACATGCAGTGACTGAAGTGAAGAAAGCGATTCACCATTCCCGAGCTCCTGTTCCCGGCAGTGTTTGTCTCCTTGGGGTGCTCATGCGGTTTTGAACACCTCATGGAGAGGAAGGGGCCACTTCAGTCTTCTCCAGGCCTCCCATGTGCCAGTGCCGTCCTTTCTGAGGCACGAGGCCCAACCTTGGAGCAGAGGTTGTGATCTCTTTTCCATTCCTCTGCTTCTCCCGGCCTCTAGCTGTGCCTGCCCCGAGGTGTGCCTGCACCTCTCCCAGCTACCTCACCTTCCCGCCTCACTGCTGGTCCTCCATGTTTTCCCAGACGAGGAGTGAAACAAAGCACCACGCAGTCCCGCGTGGGATGTCTGCGCGTGCGTGTGAGACTAGCAGCTGCTGCAACGGGGGTCAGAGCAACAGGAGTGATGGTGGGGTGGGTGAAGGAAGAGTCAGAGCTGCGATGCTGGAAATAAGGAAAACAAAAGCCCTGTGGTGGGTTAGCGCTGTGAACAGCACCACGAGGCACAAATGGCACAACAGTGCAAGAGGGAGAGAGACAAGAAGCAGTCAGAGCAGCCAGGGCACTGTGCGTCCCCAAAACCCTCACCCCTAGCTTCCCACGTGCACTCCCTCGCTTGAAAACGCATTTCCAACAATCGTTTCCACAATCACCTCCAAACTGTTTCTGAATGCTCTGAGGTTCAGCCTTTGAGTCCTGTTCCTTGGTGAGGAGAAGGGCTGAGGTGTGAGTGGTGCAGACGCAGTGAAAGCTCTAGCATGCAGCCAGTCGCCATTTTGATCTGGAGAATCGTTGCTAAAGCTGCAGAAGCAGTGAAGAAGAAAAGCTGCGTCAGAGTACTGGAAAGCTGAAAGAAGTTTATTGGGAAAAAAAAAAAAAAGTAAGGACGTGGAATATTGCAAAACTTTATTAAGGTGGAGTAAAGGTTGATTAGTGGTCATGCCCTTCCAAAATATGCAGCATCTAGACATGAACTATGAAAAGCAAGAACTGCACTTTTGAGCACCAGCTCAGTAGAAACTGCATCTACTGGGCTGATGCTAAAGCCGTGCACACCCACGCCTTAGGAACTCCCTGGAAATGGCGCCCATGAGCACTGCTGAATAAAGAGCAATACCCACACTTTGCACAAGCAAGGCTTGCGAGTGGGTCACACAGTCTGATCAGGGCTGGTGCATCTGGCCTACACTTACAGACCAAAGTAGTGTCATTCCCTCCTTGTTCCCTGCTCCTGGATGGAGTGCTAACTGTTATCACCCTTCACCCTTTCCCCTAGGGTCTCTTCTCGGAGCTAGTTTACACCACAAAGGAGTTTCCAGTATAGCTGCAATTACTAAAACCATGGGGTCAGTGCAATTTATTCCAGTGTCATTTTTGCCAGTATTGTTAAACCTTTGCTTCAAATGACAGAAACTATTTCAGAAAAAGAACTTTTTCGTTAGTCATTGTTTCTTCCGACTTCGTTCAGCCTGATCTTTTCACAGTCCTCCCTGACAAAACTATTTGGCCAACAGATTTAGCCTGGACTTCTCCTGAAACTCTCTCTGCGTTCTCGCCTTATTAGATGCTGTCATGTATGGTACCACGAAGCTGACAGTTGCCAGGGTCAGTTGCATGCCCCTTCTGTGGCAGTGCCAACAAAATTGTTTGGTTTAGGAATCATTGAGGGGAGTGCTTTGCTGTGAATACTAAAATCCTAAGCACTTTAGTGTGGATACATCTGTACTAGCAAAACAGTATTTTCTGCTAATAGAATAAAGCAATCTCCCACCCTGGCATAAAATATTATTGGTAAAAATACAGTTTTACTGGTACAACTGTGCCTCTACCAGAGGCTTCTGTTCACACAGCTATGCCTGTCAGGGCTGGCATCTCTTTACACTGATGCTAGTAGATGTCAGTCCTGTAAACGTGATCTTGGTCTCTCTGAACACACGTTCACCTCTTTTCAGCTCACAGTGACAACTCCATCCCACAACTGCATTCGGTACAGTTATTCTTAAGACAGTAAATGCAAATGAAGATGCAAATACCTGTTGTAATTCAAATCAGTGAAACAACATCCTATTCTGCCATTCCTGCCTTACAGCTACTTAATGCAGATTCATAAAATTTAAGGTCAGAAGATACCTTTAGGTCATACAACCTGAGGTATAACATAGGTCAAGCAATTTTATGTCATTAACCCTCATGATTCATAGATGAGAAAGCATCTTCGAGAAACCAATTTTAACTCAAAGATACCAAGTGAAGAAGTCACCGTTTGCCTTACAAGCTTATAACTTTTGCCTTGCATTACTGAATCCAGAGCCATAATAAGATGTTTTGATCCCTGTGATGCCCTCTGCTGTGTAGGTGCCTCTCCTTGGAGTTCCTTCTCTCTCTGATCCTTTCCTTGATCATTTTTTGACTCCTTCTAGGTGCCGCCTTCTAGGTAACACTGTAATCCCTTCTCCAGCAGCAGAACTGCAATCACCCTTCCAGAGCAGCATAAACCATCAGGTTGATGCATTAAGACATATTCCCCCCACCTTCTGGTGTCCTCTGCAGGGAGTGGGAGAACACCCTTGTGACAGAATCATGCTCAGTGGGTCCTGTCAGCTCTGTGAGTGGGGTTGAAATAGCATCACCTGGGTGGTGTATCTTTTTATTTTATGTTTTCTGACGGCCAAGTGTTTATACTGCACTGATCTCCACGCTCTGCAAAGGTAAAAAGCATGCCTGGTCAATAACAACTCTGCATTTGTTAGGTCTGGGGATATTTCACATACAGAAATCTTAATAAGTTTATTCCAAAATACAGAGAGTAAGGGGTTTTGACTGATGTATATTTGAAGGTACAAAGGTACGCTTCATATTAAATTCATATTATTAAAGCCCTTACAAGAGAGTCAGCCAAGCAGAAGATGACAAGCTTAAAAGAGATACCATTGTGATTACAGAAAGACAAGAAAAACAAACAAAATTCCTCCTTACTTTCAGTCTCTCTATCCCATAAAGTGTTTAGGAGTAGCTCGGTTTAACTATTCCTACCCTCACTGAAGTAATCAATAAAGGAACACCTTAGGTAGAGAAGCATGCATTTTCTGCAATTATTGCTAAACAGAACAGATTTGAACAAATTCCACTTTCATTATTAAGAAGAGTCTGAATTTTTAGCTCTGCAAATAACCAGCTGAATAGCCTGTAACTCGATTTTTATTAACATCCAGTTGTCTGTCACATACCTCAAAGTCCAAGTGTCCCTATGTATAGTGTTCCTGAGTACTTGACATCAGACAGCTGGCAATTTTCTCAATATGATGTATAACAAGTGACTTTATTGGGGTAATTTAGGACAGACCCTGTAGAACATGTAAAAGAGTTCTTGGCTGGGAGCTGTTTCTCCAAATCTATCTGAGAAATGGCTTGCAATCTTACTCATCTTCACAGGTGTTTGATGCCATTGATTTACAATTTTATATGGCAATTCTAACAGGTTAGCTGAAATAGAGCATACACGTATGAAGGACATTATTGAGTCCAATATCTCCAGCTCAAGAGAATGAGATAGTTCCCTTTCCCATTTAATCATAAATGTTTCTTTAGTGGGCAATAAAGAAAAAGCAATGGCTTTATACAATCACCCCACAATGTTCTGAGATTCATTGCTAAGGAATAAGATTTGCTCAGATAAAAAGGATTCTCTAATACAAGTAGATTTAACATCAGCCTGAATAAAGGAACTCCTGAACTGGAAGTAAAGAAACAAAAACGGAAGTCTAGCATGTTCCACCTTTGTTGTATTTCTAAATGAAACATGAATTTGTTTTTACTGAAGGGTTGAGATAAATATTCCAAATAATTGAAATCAGTCATTTCTGCAGTCTTTTGAGAGAATAGGAGCAAAATACACAATATACTTATAAAAAGGGGCAGATTACTTTTAAAGCTGGTACAGACATCACCCCAGGAACAGAGAACTTGGGTTCAGCTCTGGTCCATAAAAACTGCAGTTTTCACACCTGCCAACTCATGATCCCTCTGTTTTCAAAACCTACCTAGAAAGTCAGTTCCCTTTAGCTGAGTAATGAGCTGGATTTATACATCTGTTACAGAACCCACCATACTCAAGAGGCTTGCATAGTGCTTTTAACGATTCCCTTTCCTGCCCAAGTAAAGTTAGTAATAAGTCTTTTAAACAGGATGAAGCACTGAATGGGGTCAAGTTCACAATAGTGAACTTCAAAACAGACATAAAATAGAGATCACCTAATTCATTCATACTGAACCAACCTAATTAATCAGCAGTGCTCTTCAAATACACGGCTCCATTGAGCTGTGCAAATAAGATCCCTGTATAAAAATGATACGTATTAAAATTAAATTGGCAAAGTGTTTAGTACTGGCCTCACTTTGCTCCCGCTGAACTTTAATTCTTCTGTCACAAGGTGCTTTGAAAATTCCCATTCAGTGGGACTAGCCCTTCAGTGAAGAGCAGAAAGGACATGATGATTTTGATGATTTTACATCATGTGGCCTTTCCCAGAACGAGTGCAGTCCCTGATTTCTGGCTGATGAGAATCACCATGGATAGCGGTTCCCAAATTAGGCTCCTTTCTTCTTGGACATATGCATAGTAAGTTTACACCCAGCACAGAATGGTGTGGCAATTTAAATTTAAATGTGGTTAAATGAAAACCACATTTGTCCAATCCTCTGGATGAGAAGAAAACAGCTGTAACATGGCAAAAGATACGCACACATTTCATTTTTTTATGAAGTCCGCCGAAAAGACAAAATCAAGATCAGAAAAATCTTAATAGTATTTGTATATATATTACTTTTCAAAAAAGAGAGAGAACGTGATATTTTTCTGTTCGCTTACAATTTCCCTAAAATCCACCAGGAGACATAAAATATTAGGGATGGTCTGTTTGGAATGAAAAACAAATAGCAAAAAATTAATTAGTGTACAAAGCAAGCCTATTGTCAGTCCCTGAGTCTTCGCTGCCTCTGACTATAGCATCTGGATTTGTTAATGCAGATGACTCACATTGTTAAGTCCTTGTTAAATAACTAGATGATATTTTGGATTAATAAAATGGTCGTTCTAATTTTAATAACATTTCTTTTAATTTAAGCAAGAAGAAACAGATGTTTTAAACAGACCAATCCTCACCACATGATAGGTGCTCAAGTCTGTCACTAAGTTTCATGGCTTAACAGGAGCAAGGACTACATGAATTAGTAAGGATTCCCAGGATCAGGCGCTAGACTAGTAACATACTGAGATTTTTTAGAGCTGTGTATCTAGAAGTAGTTTACATCTAGGATGTAGAAAAAAATCTCCTCTTAGCTTAGTTTAGCTTCTAGCTTAGCTGAAGCAGGGAGCCAGCCATGGGGGATGCTTTTCTTGAGAAATACTTTGCCCTTGTAACGAGGATTTGGTTGTGGCTTTGACAATCAGGCATGTCATGGCAGAGAGGATGTGAAAGTGAAGCACCCGAACGGCAGTTGGTGGTGACGTCCTGTTTGCTGAGGACAGGAGCAAGCTCAACACGCCCGTGGGGACTGCGTGTGTAACCGACAGCTACTGCACCCGTCAGGAGCGCAGCCTTCTCCTGCGCCGGCTCCCTGGGAACAAAGCCGTGGCTGCCCCTTCTCCAGCTGGCGTGTGGAGCATCTTCATGCAAGTTAACCTCTCCCTGTGAATCTAGAGACCACAGGCATTTCAGCTGTCTCTGTGCAAGGACCATTCCCACCTCACACGCTTAGGCGAGAATCGGTAGCTCACTGTTGCAGCTTAGAGACTCCGTTGAGCCACTGTATGAGCACAGAGGATGGACCAGCAGTCATAATACAAGCCCGGGACTCCGGAGATGTACGTACAGTTCAGCATATGCTTCACAAATGAACACCCCTGTGATGCAGAAATAATAAAATAAAAAATGGTAAACCCCACACTCTGGAGCTTTTACTACTCTAGGCTAGACATCAAAAAAATGGATAAACCCTCTTCACTTACATGTAACTGTGTCTACATCACCGTGACCAACATTTAGGGCCTAAGTGGATGGACTCCCTCAGTACATAAGAAGTTGTGCTTATTGAAGAGGTTACTGCCACCTACCAGCTATTTATTGTCCCTCTGCTGGAGTCTGCTCTCTCCTCAGATCTGTTGGCTCACTTTATCCTAATCTTATTTAGGCAAATAGGTCTGAGCTAGTGCGGATAGTTTAAATAGTAAGTCTGGTAACCTGGCTCATTTAATCTGAAAAGGATTGGGGAACACACATGCAAGCAACTGTACCAGCAGATGTGAGGAGCATTAATATCTGGCAGGGGTGATGCCGACAAAAAATGGGGATAGTAACTTTTTTCCCTGTCTGAGCTGTGCTTTGCAAGAGAGCACCTGTTTATTATCTTAGGACATACATTTCTTTTGGCAGTAGTGCTGGCTAAACAGGTCCTATTCGTCTCCCCCTGCCTCCAAACCTCCTCTTTGGTCAAACAGTAAGAAGTGGGTAACGGCATCGTGTGCTCTGCCCCTTCTCTTCCCCCTTCCTGTTATGCCAGCACTACTGGTTGGGCCGTTGGGTGAGTCAGTGCAAGGATCTGGATAAAAATAAGTTTTCTTTCTCCCCCCTTGGGTTACTGGCACACCATGCAGCTGCGCAGACCGTTGCATCAGCACCCCCAAGGCCCATGCCAGGTGGTTATGGCAGTCACCTGGAGCTGCTGGAGCTGGCGCTGCAGCTGAAAGAAATTTTTTGCATTCCTCCCTCGTGCCTCATTTCCTTGATGGTGAAGTGGGAGTAACTGGACTTCTCAGTTTACAGGAGTGCTTAAAGCATAAATATATCGAAGCACCAGCTCTCAAACTAGGAAGTTGCCCCCTTGGGAAAGCACAGCATGTACCAGGCTGGCATGGAAAAGGCTCGGGAAAATTTCATCTGGCCCCTCCCACCTCTCTCCTCTCTCATCCCCTTCCAGCCTTTGCAGTTCCTCCCTCTGCACCGAGAGCGTTCACTTTGTGTCCCCTATGCAGAGGGGCCGAAAGAAATTGGCACTGGGGTGAACTTTGTTGGAACTTGGAGGGTAGTATTCATTTGGAGAGAAAGCAACAGTATGAGTGATACTTACAAGTGATACAGTATGGCTATGCTTCGGGAGGCTAAGGCAGCTGCAAGCTGGGCTGCAGGAATTTGGGGTTACCCAGAGAGCGAACGTGCATGTACGTGTAAAAGGGTGGGGAATGAAGATAAGGTGGGGGAAGGAGGGAATTACAAACTTTTACAGCAAAGGAGAAAGGTGGGGCTCTGGTTAAGACTCAGAGCTGCTGTATTAGAGATTGTGAATGGTCAACTACTGCAGAAATGGGTGAGAAAGAGTGCATCAGGCAAAATCATAATCACCCTTGCAAATATTCAGAATAGAATATACACTATAGTCACAGGAAAGAAATTTAGTTTGCAAAGGAAAAAAAAAGTGCCATCTCCTATTAAAATCCATGCATTTCTGGCTGTACATAAAAATATCCTACAGACAAATTATTTTTCTTGGTGAAGACATGGAGACCACAGTAATCTGTTCCTAGAAACAGCAATTGATAAATACTGTAGGCTATAGGTAATATTTGCATTGTGTTATATAAAATGTGTAACTATACTGTGGAAAAAGATTAGGAAAGAAAACTAGGCCTTTTTTTTTTTTCTTGGAAGATCCAGCGTGTTTACAGCTAAGGTAGTGATCTCGTTTATTTTATGAGTGTGAAAGCTGTGTATTGTCAGTTTGACTGTTTCTTCGATGTATCAGTCAACCCTGCATGCTACAACTGACGATAGGAAGGACCTCCGACCAATGTGTAGCTAACAGCAAATATTTCTTTTGGTTTCGCATGCGTCTCTTGCACATCAGCAAAGAAAAGATTTGTAAAAGGCAGAAGAAAAGGAAAGAATCATTGGCAGAGAAGTCTATGATTACTGTTGTACTGAATCTCGTTTAATTTTCTAATTTATAAATGAACAGGACATAAATTATTAATTCAAAGGAAGGCTGGCCTTTTCCTAGATTTCTCCAAAATGCAATGATGTTCCCAAACAATGACATAGGATCCAGAAATATTAGTGTAATTCAGTTTAAAGGCTCAGATTTCACCGGTGGGTAAACCCAGAAATCAACAACCCCTACTATTACTGCCAAGTGGAAGATTTTGTTTTGATTTAGAAAATTGCTTGGGCTGCTATCTCACCAAAATACAGACTCAAGAGCTGTTTTTCCTAGAGGCCTTGGTCCACAGAAGCACTTAATCAGGGCTTAACTTTAAGGAAGTGAGTGATCTTAGTGACTTCAGTGGATGATTCGCATTTGTAAAATTGAGGTATTTAAACATTCTATTCAAGTGGTCTAAATCCAGCAAGGAAAAAAAATGCTAATGTTGCATTTCCATAATAAAATCGTGTGTGACATTCTTGAGATGGAGATGGTGATGTTTTGAAGTCCTTTTGTTTACACATTGCCAGAAGAAATTGATTAAATTGCCCAGGATTAGTGGCTGCTAAAGAATGGATTTTAATTAAATGGTAGAATGTGTCACTCTCTACATGTTTTAGGCCACAATCTGTTGGCATAAACCATGTTTTTTCAAAGTTCATTATGACCAGCTAAAATAAAATTGTTACACTTACCTACAGGCTTTATACCTAACAGATTCTGGCTTATCAGCTGGGTATCAACTGCAATAGTTTACATATTACATTTGTGACTGAAATGTAAATATTATGTAATAAAGAAAACACTACTATGTTATACTGATATGTTGACCACATAAGGGTTCTCTTAAAAGCAAAATCCCATTACTATAGCTCCAAATACCAAGCTAAAGCATAAAGCTAAAGCTCTGAGCTGGCTGCTTACTTTTCTGTGATCTGATTTATGCCTTATTGAAATCAATTAAAAGATTTGCACTGACTTTATAAAGATTTCGATTGGATGTTTCAGTAGTGAAAGAAGTGATAATTTAATAAAAGCCTACATACTTTTCTCTTTTTTCCTCATTAAATCCAATGTCAATCTAAAAAAAGGAAATTGAGAATTACGGTGAGTTTGACAACTGTTTCGTCGAACTGCACAGTGGATTTAAACATAAGCACAACAAGAACCCAACAAAAAGGGGGGTTTTGTACACAGAGATTTTTCAGACTCTTGTGGGTACCCAGGTCAGGTGCAACAGGCTCTTGAACCTCTGACTGGATTTTTACCTCACCAGAAAAAATTAAAGATGTTTCTCCCAATACCTCTAAAATAACACCTCAGAGCTATTACAATATTGGTTTGTTTTCTGTATCTCTTTTTAGTGTTACTCTTTGTATGGTTTAAAAGCTGCTGCTCTGACCAAACGGAAGGATGGCTGCCGTACTGCTGGGAAAGGCGCCTCACTTCCACGGGGTCAAGCTACAGATGGGTGGCCTAGGGGGTCTGTATGAATGTCGCAGCCAACGGAATAAACAAATTACCAACAGTAAGTCTAGAAAATGATGTTTATCCTGGAAAGGGATCCCAGAGCACCGGAGTTTATAATTTATCAGAAAAGAATCAAGAGAAAGAAACCATGCTTGGACAACATTGGTTTATAGAAAATAATGAAATTGAAGAAACAATGAAAATGGAACTAAAGTTGAAACTGCGCACTTGCAATATCAAATATCAATGCAATCGTTTTGCAGCAGATAATATGCATGGCAATTAGAGCTTTTTTACATTATATTATAATAAGTTCATAATTCGTACATACGATGAGAGCTTTTGGAAAGGAGCATTTGAATTTAACAAACACTACCACTCATCATCTGAGCAAAGATGGCAAAAGGAATTTCAACATTATTTGTGATCTAAAAAATTGAACCATCGTTGTTGCTTTGTGTTGTGCTTCCCTTGCACAGACTGCAGTGCCTTCTGTCTGCTTTAGGGTGTGGCATCTGCCATTGGGGAGGAAAAACTGGCATGTGTTGCCTTTTATAGCAGACTGATTTCATTGTGCTCAGGGCCTCTATTTTATAGCCTCTTAGTTCCAATCTTGTAGCCGACTTGCTGAAACAAATGGGAGGAAAAGGAGTTAGTGGTATAAACTCTTCAGTTTAAAGCCTCATCCTTTTTTTCTTTCCCGGGGAAAACATTTCAGAGTAAATCTGCGTTAAACTTTGCAGGTTATTTTCCTGATCAGAAAGAGTTGCGGAACACGTCAGGAAGTATTGAGATCCACAGCTGAGGCGCTATCAGTACATCTTTGCAGATTTTCAATTTATATATTTTTCCTTGAATATAAATGCCTTAAAGAATAAATGTGTAATTGATTTTATATTTTATTTTAGAGTACACATGTAAATAAATACACACAAGTAGACTTCTATATTTATATTTGCATATGAAAGACTTCAAAAAATCAACTTATGTGGTTTAATGTGTATAATTAGCGTGCATTTGAATATAGAAAAGAAGAAAATCCAGGAGAAAATGTCAAAAAGGCTCACTAACAAAGATGTAGTATTCTCTTGGCAAAAACTGATGAATGATTTGGCATGAATTCATCTTACGGTTCTGTTATTCTCTCTCCTACAAAGATGATATACCCCTTTCTAGCAGTTTGCATAGAATTGCAATTTGTTGTTGTTACAGACTGTAATGACCCTTGGGTATGCACCTGATTCCCCCCACTAGAATTACTCACCATTTTTTTTCCTGCTCTATGTTTTTCTACTAGCCATATAAAATCTTTGCATTTGCAAGAGTACCAAAAAAAAAAAAAAAAAAGAGAAAAGAAAAATACAATTATAACAGAAGTATTAGCAATATGTACTGGACGAGCACTGAGACTTTTCAAAACCAACTCCATGATGGAAATCAGAATACTTCTGACTTTTCAGACAGATCTAATATTAATAGACCCTGGAATCACACTGTTCATACATTTATCAATAATCTTTGCATGTAATTCAACTCTATAGAATGAAGCTTCCGCACTTGAATGTTTTCACAGCGGATTCAAAAAAGCCTACCTACTCATGACAGCATCTTTCTTGATATGCTGCGTTTTTCTCTACCATTATTATTGAATCTCCTATTTATCCATTCTGAAATTTGAAAACGTGCTTACCTTTAACAGAGCGCATAAATATATTCATTTAAAACAGCGTGGTTTAGAACCTTACTACATTGAAAACGTTCGCTAATATCCCAGTTTGCTATATTCATAGCCAAGTACTTGATCTCCCAAATGCTTTTATTAGTTGAATATAGTGTGTGACTATTACCTTTTCTTATACTAGGGTATAATTTGTATTAAGATATCTCTAAAAAAACCTTCAAACCGTTCTGAAAGGTGGTTCAAAAGTGTAGGTCAGCAGCAGCAGCCTTCCATTTGGAGCAAGAGTTACTTGGATTACACATTCTGGTTTTTGTGTTACTACGTTTTCACGATGTCTTGTGCGTACTAGAAATTACATTGTTTGGGGAAACAATTACGAGACCGAAAATGTCTCGCTCTCCTTGATCAACTCCTGTTGATCTGCAAATAAGTACACAGAACATATTGAAAATGGCCCTATATATAAAAGCATCATCAGTGCAAATGACCATTAGAATTTGGAGACAGCTGGACAATGTGGACAACTGCAAAGATGCTACTGCCGCAGAATTTGAGGTTAAATTTTATAACCGTCTGCACACACAATATAAATCTTCGGGGGGGGAGAAAAGTCTTATTTTCCCGTGGCATAGCAAACGTTTCCCTGCCCTCCGAATACAACGAGGCGGCTTTTGAGCACGACGCGCGGGGCTGGGGGGCAGCGCGCGCGGCCCCCCAAAGTTTGACCCGCTCGTCTGCCCC
>NW_009194729.1:63796-91324 GCF_000690835.1 Fulmarus glacialis | reverse complement strand
AAATATTAAATATATAAATTAAGTAAAAGATTAAATAAAGAGATTGTGAATTGTTGTCTTTTGGTTTCATAAACATTATTAACTCCACCTTAATTTCAGTAACTTGATGTTTATGCTGGAAAAGTAAAATGTTTGAACCTTAACAGGTTGCAAAAGTGTTTTTTATCTTGCATTCCTGGTTTATCTGGGGTTTCCATCTGCATTTCTTGTTCCTGACATTTATGTAGTAATTGAAACTCATCTAATTGACCGTAGCTGTTCTAACGATACTTCCTGCAGTTGTATTCAGTAAAACATGAACTTCTGAGCTTACTTTAGTGACTAAATTTCAGTTGTTTTTAAAATTCTATAATTAACTTCCGTTTGCAAGAAAAAAATTATTATTTCAAACTTTTCCCTATTGGCCACTGGTCAAAGCAATGATTTTCTTTGAGAGTAAATCACAATAGTGGTATATCCTCTGGAGAATTGTAAAAAGCACAATATATAGTTTCTTCTTCTAAACACATCTCAACAATGCTAATGAGCTTGAGTGCATTTGAAGGACTAAAACTTTTTGTCATGCTGAGTGCTATAAATCAATTATGACTTAAGATAGCAGCAATAAAGAATAGTTTTCTTGGTTGCTATGTGGCTTTCTTCACAGGTTTGTGTGAAATCAGATTCCCAAAGAAGTTATCTTAGATATTTTTGTCCCCCTTCACCACATGACAGAATGAAGCATTGCCTCACACTCTAAAGACATTGTAGAGGAGGAATTTCCTTCATGGGAGAATGAGGCCCACAATACTAAGCTGCTGCTTGGAGACAGGCCACCAGTTTTGAGTATAACTTCTGATAAGGGTTGCACGCCCAACAGTAGACTATTCTCTCCTTCAAAACTTTAGGTTTTGGTGTGTGTATTACAGATCATACCAGTGGCCTGCTGGATATGTGGGGTTATACAGTAGCACTGCACAGCAGATAGGAGAGGAAAAGGCCTTGATGCGGAAGCAGTCAATTGTGTGAGCCTCATGTCTGGTAATCTACATTCAGCAGTGCCTTTGCCCAAGGATTGAAGATTTACCTTTAGATTTTGACCACTGAAAAATACTGATAGGAACAGTCAGTCAAAGATCTGAGGAACTCCTAAAGGAAGAAAGAAAAGCCATGATTTGGAAATAAACTGCTTGTAATCTTCTTCTGTTAGAGACAGGACCCAATTCTTTCAGCTGAAACCGGTGCAGCTTTAGAGGTTACAACTTTCATAGTTTGATCTCCATCTGAATTCCTCAGAGGAGCAGATGTCTGTTTAGAATTGGCCTACCTGTGTTCTGGATATGGCATGCCTTAAAATCCAGATCTGAAATCTTGGGTTTCAAGATAATGGTCGTGGACGCTGAAAATACTTAGACATGTAATAGTAATGTTTACTAAAAAGTGTTTTGAAAGAGATAAAAAAATTCATTTTCCTTCTACACTACTCTCTCCTTCTTAAGCAAATGGAAAAAAAACCCTAAGAATAGGGCACTTTCTGGGTGCAGTTTTCTTTGTACTAACTTTTCGATAAAGCAGTTGGAGCTAGTCACCATGGTAAACAAGCAAATAGTTTGCTGGGTTGACCTGTGCAGCAGCTCCTGTGTTCTCTTTCCTCCTTTGGCTGTCTACTGGACTTACAGGAACTGGAGTTGTCTACTCTGCAAAAATAAAAGATTAACAGATACTTATTGGAATGTGATCTCTTCAGAACTAAACAGTAATAGAGGTTGAAGTTAATTATGCATTTAACTTCTGGTTAATGTCTAACCCGCCAGGGCACTGGGTGTACTCTTGTCATTTCAACAAAATATACAAGATGACTCATCTAAGAAGTGGATTAGCCCTATCTTGGGTCTACACAAAGGTTTGCTATTTTCTGCTAAGAACATATGAGCTGTCAAGAAAGGTAAATTTTCCATACGCCCCATTCTATTGACAAGCCTTAAGACCACTTTGGTGTTTGCCAACTCTTTGAGAACCAGATATGATTGGCTTGAAATAAAACATCTGACAAAAATAATTTTGCTGAGGAACAACTCTCCTAATACTTGTACTAATAATTGTACTTGAAGCATTTCTTTAATTCCCTTGTAATTCCCATGTGGACTTTCCTCGATTAAAGTTAGCTTGCTCTGCCTCTCTTGCAAACCCAGCCTTTGCACAGCTCAGCTGTTCCTGACTCTTCACATTGGATAATCTATTTTTCTACCCGTATGAGCTAGATATGTCTGAGGACCATGAACATGAAAGAATACTATACTTCACTTTCTATTCTTATAAACTCAAATGCTGGCCTGTTCTGGGAGATAAGATTCTCAATAGATCATCTTTGTTTTTAAATTCATATTATCACTGAGTTACTTAAAGTCTTACATTACAGAATTCTTCTTGTTGCTTAGGCATGTGGGATCTAGCTATGCTATGGTTTTTGCCCTTCAAATGCTCTGTAAGATTGGTGTTTATAAAACACAGTTGGAAATAGCCTGGGTAATGTTTCTTTTCAAAATCCAAGTGTTACTATACTCAAAGAAATTATTTTTCTAATCCCCCATTTTTGGAAATGTCTCACTGAAATCACTCAGGGATCTACCTTCTCCTCAGTACTTGCTTTTTGACCCATGATCTGGTATGACATAACTCCCTTTCCTTTTAAACTATCATTTTTCAGAAGATCACAAGGGACATATTAGATTATTAAACTTAGCATAACTAACTGTATTTCCAGTGCTATAACACCTTACGGAGCTTAGCTGAATCCTGCTGGGTCAGTTAAATTCTCTGGGTTAAACCAATGAGCAAACATTGCAAACATCAATCTTTTTTTGTAAAAAATGGCCTAAATGATACTTAGGTAATGATAGCTGGAGGTTTGTTTGAAATGAAGATGTTTGTAACAACCCTTGAAAACTGACATTTTTTTCTAATGTGAGCTTAGGAGCTCATCTGAGAACACTAAGTTGAAGGAAACCACTTCCATGTTTCTTACAAAAGGTGAGAAAAAGAAACTACCACTGGCAGAAAGTTAAGCATATTTCATCTTGTACACAAGCGATGTGGAAATTAAAGTTTTATTATGAATCATTTTTTTCAGTTCTATATCTGACCATTTTTTCTTTCTGTACATGTTCATTTCGGCAAGACATGAGTCAATATTTAATATAAAACTCCGATAGTGTGTTATTGGTATCAGTATTATAAATGTTTGTCTAATGCATTAAGCAAACTATTACAGGATTAGGTTTCATGTCATATAAGGAGAGGAGAACAGCACTTGTTCAGACTTTGATCTTATCCTTATCAGCCTTAGTTCTTTGAGCTTCTCAGATAATATGCTGCACAGAAAAGTAATGATCACAAGTTGAATAATACTGCAAAAAAGGGAGTGTTTCTTGGAAAATGTAGAAAATCTTTAAGAGGTCAGGGGGAAAAGGTAGTGAGTGTTTCTGAATTGTGTTGAAATATCTCCTACGGCTTTTCTCCTCCCATTATTACTAGGATGTTTTAACCCTCCCAGGTGGTGGGAAATATTTTAAAGGGGAGTTTCTTTGTATATTTAGCAATGTGGGAAAGCTATGAGAGGGGTGTTCCCTGAAAACAGTGACTCATCCCTTGTGTTGATTCTATAAGAATACAGGTTTTGTTTACTGTGGAACTGCTGAAATAAGATACATTTTTATTTAGGTATATATTTTTCACTATGTGTACCTAAAATTAAAAATTCACAAAACCGCTTGAAATTATACACCTACTAGTTTCAGGAATGGCCCCCAGTTCTTTTGCTGTTTCCCAAGCAGAACCCTTGTTTTCGAAGGCGCTGGGTGTATCGGCACATATCCCAAGTCATAGTAAAATTTACAGTCCTTCTCTGATAAGGAAATTCTGAACATTCTTCCTCTTTGCTCGTGGTTAAGGGAGATACTTCTCATTCTGCCCAGGCATTTAATGGTTAGAGAATTTCTCTTGAGCCCCAGAGATGGAAACACAGGTTAGCCAGATGATGCTGGATCTCCAGTTTGCTCTTTGATTTGGAGGACTGAATCTAAAGAGCACACTGCTTTGTAATGCCAAGGTTAAGTGTTTTCAGGTTAGCACTTTGTCTATTATTGAAAATGCTCCATTTTATTTGAAATGTAAGACTTCGCCTGCAGGTGAAGTCTCTCTCCAGTTTCTAAGCTATTGAGATTGTCCCTCAGTCCAATAAATATTTAATTACTCCACACAAAAGGAAGCAGATTTTGACAAAAGAGGCTTTTTCCTCTCCCCACTGACTATACAAGGAGTTTAATCCCTTACCTTTGTCTTCTTAATTCTTCCTGAATTAGTCACCTAATATAAACGATGTGAATACTACCTGCGTTACTGAGGGCTGTGAATTCCAGCTGGTGTCCAAACACCTGAAAATTGATGTTGTAATGCTGGGTTTAAGGGCCCACATGACATCTAGGCTATACACGTAAGGCTCTTACCACAAGAAACATCTTCATTTAGATAAAATTTCTGTGATTAAGGCTAGTGTGAACCAAGATATCTTAATGAAGATCAATCTAAGTGTTTTAGATTTTTTGTAGGGTTTGTACTGTGTGGGTCACATATTACAAATAGTTTCACATATCTTTAGCTGTCTTTACATATCTTTAGGTATACATGTTTTAGGATACATATCTTTCAGCGTGTGTCTAGTCAGAGAGTTTTCCTTTTTAGTAATTGGATAAAGACCTAGTGATTTTGCTTCCCAGCTTAAGACAGGTGCCTAAAACAACTAGAATAGATTACACTGTAAATTTCTGTCCATCGACCATTGAGAAAGTTCAGACTATTAACAAAGTAAAATTTAGATATCTAGTATAAGCTGAGGTTAAGTAAGATGTATCTTACCACCATATTATAGCCTTGAGGTCACAGCTCCACTATTTAACTTTGGGAATGGGAGCAATATATATTCTATAAAAACAACTGATTTTATAGAGGCCAACTTGAAGTGATAGAGGTTGCCATCCTATTAACATGAGTTACTAGATCTTGAAAATATCAAAGGCAATAGAAAGGTTTGAATACACATGAGCAAAATTGACTGTGACTGTCACAGTCACAGTCTGTGAGGAGAACAGTTTGGAAGGCTTAAAGTGTGTGTGTAGTGGAAGGGTGTCCCTTTGTACTTTGTAGCTGCAAGCTTGATTAAATTCAGATAAATTATTTGATATTTATGGTGCAGTTACACATGAAATGGAAGCATGTGAAAATATTTTAAATTCTCTCCTGATCTGAATAAGCTTTCCAGCATTATGTAGGTCCCAAGAGGAAGAACTGAATTCCATAACTTAATTTACTAAAAATTTCTTGGAAGAAACATATTGGAGTTATGAGACTAATTTTTAATGCCCTGACATAACAGGCAGTAAATTGACTTGATAGAGGAATCTCTTGCCTCCCTCTTTTTAAGCTAGAAGTGAGTTGTTGGTGTCCCATTTGTTAAGCTCAAATAATAGCACTATAACTATTCACCTTATCTAAGTAGACAGACACTTTTCAGGTCAAACAAGTTCTATCGTACTATAATTAATTTAACCTTCTCTTGAAACTCCATTTCAAGGAAAATCAGCCTTAAAAGTACTTATTCTGAATTGAAAGCCTAATTTCATTTCTTCTCTTGGTAGTCCAATAGTTCCATCAGAGTTATAACTCTGTTCTTTTGATGGCCTTTATGAATAGACTGTTGTTAGCTGACCACCAAAGACCACAATCCAACATTTTTTCAAGCTTCTATAAAGAAACCACAATGCAATATTAAAAGTTCCTCCTTTCGCATAGGAAACCCTGTTGATAGCTTGGTTCACATATTAATGTCAGAGTCACAGCATGTCAAATCCATTATCAGTCTCACATCCATTCTCATCTGAAATCCCCAATTACATAGCTCAGAGCACAATCCAACAAGAGAAACTCTGTAATCAAATGCAGAGAATGTTTACTGGAGTATACATGTGTGTGTGTATTTATACACTTATATATGTATGTTAATTTTAATATTTCCATTATGCCTATGCCTATTTATAATGTTCATGAAATGTTCAGAGATTTGGCTAATAACACATTAGCACTTAGCCAGCTGGAGAATTGGTGATGGCTGCCAATTACTTAGAATTCTTCTAACAAACAATAGTTTCTCCCCCTCCTGAAATATATGGAAATGGGCTATTGTTATTTTAAGTGCTGCTGTACTGAAATGGCACCTGTGCTTGCTGTAACATGGAACATTGCATTCCAAGTGAGAAACAAAGGTACACAGAACTCCGTGTCCCAACCTATTCTCTGCAGAATATATGTATCTATTCAAGACAAAAGAAGGAAAAAAAAATATGTGACAGGGCAGCTATCTTCATTGCTTTCATTTGGACGACGTTTACCTGTCACTTACTTTGCCCATAGTACCAAAAGACTGAACATGGTTTGTGAAACAATGAAGATGGTCAAGAGAATGCTAGTTTTTTTCAACCATTATTCATGAGATCTACATATACATTAATACAAGAACACGCCTCAAGGGCTCAGCAACTTCTGTGCTAACAATTTAAGCATGCCTCACATTCCCGTTCACTCAACTTCTTCCATTAAGTCACCAGCTTTTTTCCAGTTGCTCTTCTACCATATTTCAGTAATTGGGACAATCCATACAATTTGTTTTTACAAATCATGAGCTGGCAAACAGGATTTTAGTCCTTAATTTCCTGCATAAACCTCTCCCATCCCAATGCAATTTATGAAACAGTCAGTTTTATAACCAGTAGAAAGGCTAGTTATGGTAAACCAAAATGCTACTGCTGTGGTATATGGCTTTTTACTAAGAAAGTGGTGTGCCCCTGTAATCAAGTTAAACTCCTACATCTTGGTGAAGAATAAAGCAGAACTTTAAAGATATTTATTCAGGTGAGCAAAGGATTTTTTTCTTCAGTTCTCACTGAAGTAGAAATTTCAAAATGTCTATTCTGTTTCAGCAAGTGTGTTTTTTGGGGGGCAGAACAGGCAGTTACTCATCCTTCCCATTGCCCCATACAGATTTATGATCATATTTAATTGCAAAACACATAACTAGGGACCAATACAAAGACAGAAAGCTGCAGAAATCAATATATCCGTCTGAGTTCTCCTCTAACTTTCAACAGGTAAACTGATATCACAACGAAAACCATCCTTTTAAATACATATAATCTTCTCCAGGCATAAATCTATTCAGGCATACTGATATTCAATTGTAGAACCAGCGCTGTGGTCCAAGAGGCTGAAAAGTCTGATAAAAGATTCATACAAATTACTTCTCCAATGTACAGAGTTTTTAGGATTCAGATTTTGGTTGCATGTGTGTGTACATGTACAATGTTTATATTCCTAATGTCCTCATAGTGTAAGCTCAGATTCTGATTTGATTTCCACATGCGTTTCGGAATTGCTCAAGCCCACCTCTAGCTCATCCTACTTAAAACTCACAAACATGTATCTTCTCACAACACATTTCTGAAGACTTTTTGGGGTCCTAGAAACCCTTCTCAGCATTTTACCCATGTTCAGTGGTACAGTCTGCAGAGCATATGACCATTATGCTTACTGCAACTGGCACATTAAATCAGCGTGCCAGCATTGCTTTCTCCAACCTCTGTGACTAAACAAAAAAATGCTAAATTGTCCTGAGGTATTGTAACATGCTATTTTTTCCCGGAAAAAAAATAAGTCTGATCAAAGCCAATTAATGAGATTAGAGTTAAATGATTTACATGCTGTAATAAAAAAAGTCTGCTAGAGTCAGTGTTCAGATCTGTTTATCCGCAAGGCTTTCCCATAAATGTCTTTTGCCAAAAAGCACTGGAATGACCTCCAAGACAGGCTGCTTAACTTGACTGTACTCTTGCTTCTATTTTAATTAGACTTTAAGTGGTAAATATTTACTAATTGCCCTCCTGGCAAATAATTAAGAAGTCTTGGTCTGTTTTGCTAAAGTAAAGTTCATCTGGCAACGCTTTCAGATGACAATCTAGGCAGGTCTATCTTAATTAAATGTCCTCTTCCTGTATCATTTTTAGAAGCAGAAGTTTCTGAGATGTGAAGATTAGACGTGTATGGAAGGAATAGACCCAGCAGGGCCTCAGACATGGCCGCTCCTCCACGCTGCCTGCTCTGGCGGGAGTCTAGTCTCAGATATTCCTGTTTTATTCTACCCACACGCATTGTCTCTTCCACTGTTCCCCATCACACCCCAGTGTCCACCACTAGTATTTTCAAGTTCCTCTGTGGCCTCAGTTACCAGTGTCAGAGCATCTTGCGGTCTGAGGGCCGGGGACCCAGGGGCCACGGGGGACTCCCACCCCCAGGCAGGGCCCATCCCAGCCCCAGCCAGGAGCAGGCTGGCCAGGGGGCATTGGGGACAGCCCCAGCCCTGGGCATCAGGCACCTCCCTGGGGATGGGTACGGGCCGAGGCCGGGTGGTCGTTGGCCCCAGAGGTGGGCTCAGCGTGGCGACTGTGGGGAGTTGGAGACCAGCAGCAGGGACTGGCACCCCGGGGGGGGCTGAAATGAGTCCTGGGCCATGGGCAGGGTGGCGAAGGCCCCAGGGAACTGAGCAGGGACAGGGAGGCCTGTCGGTGCCCTCAGCCCTGCCGATTAAAGCTGCACTACCACATGCGACAGCCATGTGTAACCTGTTATTTTTCATATTCTTTCAGCTTGTCCAGAACTATGCAGATTTTTTCTGTGATGGCCATGGTCAGATTCCTACAGGAAAATCAGTTCTCTCGCCAAGTGTGGAGACTTTTCAGGCTGTCAGGAGAAGCAGATCTCCTCAAAGGAAAGATCATAGTATATTTTTTATCACTTACTTCTGAAACAGTGCAATAGAAAAATCTTCCATATATATCTCATGCTAAGCCACGTGCTTGGAGTACGGTAAAGCTATACCTAAAGCCACGCTCTTACAATAGTACCTTATCCTTAAGAAGAGCTGTTGTCCCATTTTGTCTCAATGCCATAACTTACAGGAGTGGCAGCATCTGAGATGTGAACAGAAAAAATTTTAAACCACTCGGTACCGAGGAATATTTTAAAGGACTTTATAAGTGCTTAAAACAGCTAGATAGATGGGTTTCCTTTATAATTACTCAAGAAAAAGGCATAGTTGCATTGTAGGGAGTTTAATAAAATGATTTGCTCAACAAGAATTTCAGTTTAAAAAGGAATTGTGAGGTTGATTAAAGGACAGGATAGAAGTAAATACTTTTAATGTCAGGTTAAATCAATAAGGCATTCACATCTGGAATATTATGTTCATTTTATTTGTAGTGTCTTAAAAGTTCAGAAACAAGTGACAGATTATTGGACACATGAGGAAGAGTGAAAGGAAGGATTGTGTAGTTCAAAGAAGAAATCAACAAAAGGAATAAAAGATAGAGGTACATAAAGAATAATTGGAGAATGTTACTGAGGAAGCATTGTAACCCTTTGTCAGACTTTATTTAATGGAATTTCAAAGCAATTAGTTATTAACACAGATAACAGGAACAACCATAAAAGACATAAGATCAGATTAAAAACCCATCTACCTATGTTTCAGAGCGTACCTCAGATAATAATCTAAAGGTGGCAGGAAGTAAGTTCTCCTATTTTTTTAAATTATCTTTTAAATTTGTAACATGGAACTGATTACAATCAGTTATGATGTATGTTTGTATATATGTTAGTAGAGAGTGATCTAAGCGAATGGAAAGTTGTATATCACCTTAGTGACTTAGGGCATTTCACAGAGTTTTAAGTTCTAAGTTTCTTTTCTGCTTTCCCGTTTCTCCTTGGATCATGTCTATTTTTCTTGGATCAAGTACTAAATCAAAAAGAAAGGGAAAAAAAAAGTAACAAAAAAACCTAGACCAGTTAGGTAGCTCTCTAATTTTATCCTACACTTATATACAATATAGGATCATAATAACTGTATGTTATACTTAGGGGATTTCTTTTAGTCTAAGAACAGAAGCACTAGACAATATTTGATGCATCCCAGTATGAAAGACATGCTATTAAATTATCAGTATCTGGAATGGAATCCAGTGACACTGAAAGGAAAGACAAGAAAAAAGATGACAAGTCTTGTCAGGGCTTCTCTAGTGACAAGGGCTTTCTCTCCCTGATGAGATGAAGACATAAAGGAGATGCTAGTGAAGACATTTTTAACATGATTTTATTAATACATTTAAATGACTGATCAGAGAACAGAATAGTGATATTTTCCCATTCCAATATCTGTTAAATGCACATGCAAATAAAATCCATATTAAAATATTTACATAGTTGTTCCAGAATAACCTGTCTTCTCTATTGCAGCTTCTGGTCATTTTGGTGGTGGTGGGATTTTGGGGGTGAGGGAGTTGGGGTTTCTTTTCCTAGAAGCATACAAAAGCCTGCAGCCAAAACTAATGTTTGCTTGGTAAAAATGCATGGAAAGCAATAATTTCTACCTTGACACATCTACAATTTAAGCAGACATCTGGGTGGGAGGAAAAGAAAGGAGGCACTAAGGAGTGTCACAAAACAGGTCTGTGGCAAATCTGTGAAGAAAAGCCAAGCATCATGTTATCAACCCTAAGACCTCTAGGCAAGAACAGCTTACCTGGGAAATTTCATTGATACCTACATACTTTTTATCAAACTCCATTCAACAGAAATAATATTTTGCTCTAATTCTCTTAGGCCAATCAGGCATGCTAAGATAATTCATGGCCTGAAAGTGTAATAGAGTGCTGCAGCTGCCTCCAAAAACACCAGGAAAGTGTGTATGTGTTGGGGAGGGTGGGGGTGGTTAGAGTTCTCCTGTAAGAATATGAAAGACATTGCATGACTGTAGCTTCTCACTTTGACTGCTGATCCAGCCTGTAATCTGCTCTTTGAGTAATCATGCCTTCTGCCATCCTATTGCTCATTATTCATCTCCTGCCTGGGGTTTTAAAGTTTTGGTTTGGACAGGTAATCATGTGATCAGTAGCCAAAGAAACACAACTGTGGTAAACCCAGGCAGAGTTTGGGTTTGTTTTCATTAAATATAACTGTTGCATGTCTTGTGGAAGGGAAATAAGACTTTTTTCATTGTTGGACTTCCTCCATTATTTCTAAATTGTCCAAGACAAAATCTTACAGCTGTGCTGAAGTCAGTGGGAGATTTGCATATGATTGCTATATGACCCAATAAGTGTGTAATCTACTTTTGTTCTGGTTTTAATTAGGTTTGGACAGCCTGTTTCCAAAATAAATAGCAATTCCAATGACAGAGGTCTTTACCCATCCAGAGCAGAACTCAAGCCAAGTTTTCAAATGTGTTTTATGTCTTTGCTTTTACCTTTTGGATTCCTTGCTAGTCAAAAATATTTCATATTTCATGTGTGACCCAAAGGATGAACATGAAGACACAAGGAAGTTTTTTTCTATTTGATTTTGTGATTCAAATGACACACGTTCTTTAAACCTTTAGACATTAACCCATTGATCTTCTTACTCCTATAAAATGAATAGAAAATTATAGGAAACGTGTGATATTTTCTCAAGATACTGGAAGAAAAGAAGATCTCATTCCAACTCAAGATGCTACTGATATTGTTGCTAGAGAGCATTAATCTATAAGTATTTTCATTTATTATGCATTGTGTGTTTCTTATGCAATAATTTGTTGCAGGTTATGGTTTATATACCAACCTTATTACACATAAGTGCTAAATGTCTTGTAATTTATATGATATATGTTTCTCTGGTCTTGTTAAAAAACAGTTTCATTGACCAACTGTTACAATAAAACAGTGATCTTTTTATCTTCATCTGGATATTTTACAAATGTTTTTGCCTTTTCTTGCCTTGCCTGTTTTGAAGATGACATAGTTAAAAATACCAGAAAGGGAATTATAAATTGAACAGTAATATCACTAAGGGTCTACATTATTTTAATTAAAATAATGTAGAGTCTTTCATCTTCAAGAATCTTGAAGTAATACATGCTCTTTTTATATTTACATCTTGCCAGTACTCTTCTCATCAAAGCCTGTGTCGATATTTTCTTTGATGTCAAAAAGTGCAGTGTTTGTCTTCAAGATTCCCAAAACATTAAACATGGGAGAGAGGGACGTGAACAAGGAAGACCAGGCATGAGGAGATGTATTTACAAGGGAAGGATTGGAAGTGCATCATGAGAAATTTTTTCTAGACTAAATGGCTTATTACAGAGGCTTAAGAAAGGATTTAAGAACAAGGTGAGAACTGGGTAATCCCCTTTTTGCTGTACTCTCACAGTTCCTGGGAATCAGCAGCTAAATGCCTTCCTGACCCAAAGACTTTGTCTACCTTCTTATATTAATATCCTCTAATGGATGTGTTCAGCACTAAACTGTGCAGTTCATTTTTGAACACATACTCTTCTCGATAATAATCTTTAGCAACAAACTCCACTGTGCAGTAATGCAGCATGGAAAAGTATTCCTTTGCTTTTTTTGTGTTTCGTTTGAAGAGCCAAATCTGGGGAAAAAAACATACATACCCCTATGCAAAGGTACTATAATTGTATTGCTGCACCTTAAATTTATATCATAATCTTTCTTCTCTTTACAAGATTTGAAGCAAAGGATAGAACACAACATGAAAATGGTGATATATCCTTACTGTAGTTTCTGTCATGAATACTGCAAATGAGGAATGCTGGCTCAGAGTTCAAAACTGTCAGGTAAAACCAGAAAAAGACAAACCATACCAGTGGCATATGTGCTCAAAATGGAGTATCTTCTCCTAACAAACCACTTAAAAACATGATTTATGCAAGTTTGAAGTGAGTTAGATTCAGTAAATCAACTAATAGGAGATAATATGGCAGTGCATTGCCTTTGACAACGTAATTTAGCTTCTTGGTTCACTGATGAGAAAGGACTTAAGTTACATTTTTTCTATAATATTGTAGAAATAGAATAATTTTGAAGTTAATAAAGGTCTGATTACTGATCAGAGGCACATCCAAAATGACCATCTTTATTTTTCACAATTCATAACTCCGTATCCCTGTTGACACATCTAGCAGTTATGGAAGAAAATAAAAAGATAGACTGGAATCCTTGTTTCCTATCTGACTAGGGTTGGCAGAGTCCTTTCTTCTGTTCAGGCAATTAAATACTGTCCCAATGGGTGGAGGTGTCAGAAAAGATTGAACATCTGATTCTCCTTTTAATTCTTTGAATCTCCCCTTCTGGTATAAATCAGAAGCAACTTCACCAATGAAACTTGAGAGGACAATCTCATTCTTTGTGTATATATACCTGTTTCTAATGGCTCAAGTCTTGATTATCTTTTTTTATACTATTCTTGAGCAAAATCCTCTGTTCTGTATTACTCATTGAGCTGATCAGTTGTTTTCCATCTGTATGTAAGATGGTTGCAATTCCATGGCGTTCTCTATTTGTAGAAAGTAGAGCTCTTTGAGCTGATAGAATTTTTAACAACCTAAATATATACTACGATAAATAGCACAGTCATATCTCTCATCACTAACAAAAGGGTGGCATAGAAAAAAATGAATTAATTACAGATTAAATTTTCTGTAAATTGCTGTTCTTTATTTCTTCTAATGATACCAAATGTGCTAGTTACCTCTCACAGAACAAGTTGAAAACAAAAAAAACTTGTAGTATGAACACATTTAGCCTATACTTTTATCCTTATAGCCCTGTTTAATGCAAATTTGAGGTTAGCACAAATGGCACCATCCTACAGATGTAGCTCTAACACAGTATGTGGTTTATGCTGAGCCATTAGAGCTATTAAAGCACATTAACATTAAGTAGTGTAATAACATGAACTATGCCTCCTGCATTACTGAAATTCTTCTCTCCTTAATACTTTTATCGTGGAATTCTGTATGATTTATTATTGTGCAGCTGAGCTAATTTCAGTATTGCATGTCTGAACATTTTGGCCTTGTTTGGGCTAGTCATAAGTCTCTGAATGAAATTCAGTTTGATTAGATAGCTGTCTTTGGCTGAACAGGTGAGTTCATCCGAATCATGAAAGCACCCGCTACTAATTTACCAGACTGCAATCTGAATAGATACTTATTATTGCTGTACTGAGTGCTTTTAGATGAATAATTCTGAAAAATTATTGAATACTTGTAACTGATTAGGTTCTTTGCTTCACATGTTTTTTGCATTTTGTTGTTTGGTTGGTGTTTTAAGAGAGGTCATGACTGATATTGAGATCATGGAGTGACAGAGTGAGCTTAACCAGAAAAACCGAGTTGATATAATTTCCCTAAAGAAGCTTAGCAGAGAAGTGGCAGCATCAAAATGAGAATTTCCCATGTTTCAGTTCAATCCCTCTTCAGTGCTGTAGCTATTGTTTTCCGTGGTATATCTGCCCCTTTTACAGTTGAGCATTATGTTAAAGTTGAAGAGTAGTAAACTTTCTATAGAGTGTTTAGTCTTTTTTTGGGAACTTTAATATTGTTCATTTTTTTCTGAAGTATTGTTGAATGGCTCAGATAAACTACTGACAGATAACAGTATATTACACCTGACTAACGGAAAAACTTTTCATCTATAAAGGTCATGGTGTTTTCTTTTTCTGTTAAATAAAGCCTCATGTCCAGCTCTAGCAACAGTGTAGCTGATATGTTCTTACTTTATCATAGAATAATTGCATTACAAAATCGGAAAATATTCAGTTGCTTTCCCTTTCAGCACTGAGTGCACTCAAAAGCCAGAGAGCAAAATGGTTCTGAGCAAACCAACATTCAGTGCCGAGGATAAAACGCAACATTAAAGATTTCTGCTTATAAGTATAGATACAATGTAGCCTCTAATATGTCTTAGGCTGTCTTGGCAAACCTTTGGGTGTATACTGTATGCTATTGATTTAATTGAGACCACAAAGGGAAATAGGCCTCCCTATAGCCAGCCCTTGGTCTACGTTGGTCTTTCACGTAAAACATCAATAGCAAGGACCGTGTTTTAAAGAATGACATAACATATAAGGAGAAGGAGCTATACTTTATCTACCTCTTCTGTTTATCAAGAGGGAATTTCCCCTTCTGTTTGTCAAGAGGGAATTTCCTCTCTCTTCGTAGTTTACAGGGTGACTAAAGAGCAAGTTCCTTGCAATGCTGTTGTTTATGTCGTATTCAGTAATTCTTTCATGAAAACTCACATTAGAACTCTCATGCTCTAAGTGCATTAGACTTTGTATCATACCTTAAAGATATAAATAGGTAAGCATAGTATTAAAAGGAAAGCAAAACATCATCCAAAAAGAGCTTACTAACAGTAGAACATGGCAGGCTTTTTCTAAAAAAAAAACGACAAAACAATCAACCAAACAAAAAAACCCCACAAACCAACAACAACAAAAAATCAAACAAACAAAAAAACAACTTACTGCATCTTCACACAATGAATGCAGCATTTCTCTTCTACCCAAACATAGAAAACTATTAACTGATCTAAAGAATACACAATTTAAGGAAGAATTTTAAGGTAGGTGGGGAGCTACGAAAAAAGAAGATGGCACTGGGGACTGTTGAAAAGAAAAGCAACAGGCTGAAGAGTAGATGCTAGCTGAGTTCCTTAAGGAACAGGTTTTGGTTTCATTAATTATTTCACTTAGATATTAAAAGCATCCTGAGGAAAGTCAATGGTGTCATAAAGCTGGGAGCAGTGTCACTATCAGAGAGAATTGAGACTATATATGCAGAACATGCCAGACAACCCCGAAGACTCATGCAAAATGCTAGATCATGCACTTGGCAGAACTTTATGTAACCTCCTGTATGCTGAATATAAATGAGAAAGAGGAGGATCAGTTAATGACAAGATGTAGCTATGAAATATGATGTAGCTATGAAAAAGGCAAATGCAGAATAACCTCTAGGATGACGCCAGGAAGCTTTTAAGGCATCTTTAAGGTGGGAGAACTGTACCCTTTTATGATTACAGATAGAAAAATGTTAATGCTAATTTTAAAGGACTTTGTGAGACTTCACCTGAATTACTGTTTTTCGGTTCTGGTTATACATACTTAAGAATAAAGAACTTCATCTGAAACATGTCCTTATGGTCTACTTGTGGTCTATTGTTTGACCAGAGGTGAAAAACATCTACATACAAACTAATAAAGCCTGACCTATTTGATTATCTAAAGAAAACAAAAATGTGTGCTATCTTGCTGTTATTTACAGAAGATGCTATGCAAAAAAAGGAAGATTCAAGTTGCTGGTGCAACAGTAAGTGGAAATAAGTGTGGATATATTTTAAGGTAGAAACTAGAAGGAGATTCATATCCATCACAGCAATTGACTAACCCATGTCTCTTAAGCTGCTTGCAAGTAACAAGCGGTTCAAGTGAAGCTTTCTGCTGGAGCTATAACATATGACCTACAACAAGGCTATTCTGGTGTTATGGCTGCTTAATACTCCAAATCCCTAATTGCCCATTCCAGTGAGACAGCAGGAACCAATGGATCCCACACTGCAATGATCTCACTGTGTTCCCAGTCAAGCTCTAACTCACTAATCAGAGCAGTTTTTCTCTGGCCTGTGAACAGGCTTGGGTTATCTTCTCTCCAAAGGATTCTGAGGTATGTGGGGCAGGAGAGATTATGACAAAGTTACACAGTCTTAAAACTAGGAAGTCTTATGTCCTTTGGGATCTAATGTAGTGAACTGAAATATATAAATGTTAGCTGGTACTGAGCTAAGTTGTATATGTGGTTTGCTGTTCCTGAGAAGTGGCGTAACTGACTGCAAGTGTGACTGAAAATAATTAACAGGCTAATTAAAAAAAATAGGAAAAAAATATTCAGGGGTCTGGCTTGTATCAGTCATAGAAAGGATACCATGTGACGATGATGTACATGCAGACAGAGAAACTTCCAATCTGCTATTTGAAGTTAAGTGGAGTAATGCCTAAAACAAACTATACTAACATGAATAAGAGCTGGAGTATTAAACCAGGCTTTAATATTTGGATAAAGTAATAAACCAATTCATAAGGAATTGATAACAACATGTGAAGAGGACTTTGCATTTTCCTTATTTGGATTACTGAATGACTTCACCTTTCTATATATTGTCTGCTGTCCATATATTTATTATCTGTGCTTTGTTGCTTCCTATTTCTTATTATATTAATATCCAAGCTAAATGACAGCTGTGATGTACAATCAAATCTGTTGTTGAAAGTATCTGATTGAAAGCCCTTGTTCATGCAAAAGACCTTCTGCAGAAGGCTGGACACCTAACTTTTAAATGGTTAAACATAACTCTGATCCTGATTGACTGTCAGGGATATTTGCATTCTGGAAATAGCAAAGAAAACAATGAAAGAGAAAAGGAGATAGAGAGAAATACCATTTAAGTCAGTGTGCTAGCTTTTTAAAACTATATATTTTTACCACTAATTTTTCCAATGTAGTCTAAAATTTAACCAGTTTTTTATTTTTCCTTGGTGCAATGGAGCATTGCATTATACTGTTATCCTCTAAGCTTCAGAAGAAGGAAAAGAGCAAAGTAATGAATATCTGCCAGCAGCTACACTTACTTTTAATAAGCAACCAAACCTATGAAAATAGTAAAAAGCCTTATAAAACAAACAAACAAACAGAAATCTATTATTTTACAGTGTTCTGGTTTGAGCTATTCTATATCACATTAAAGAGAGGCCTATACAATCCTGATCTCACTACCCTGTAGACCACTGAATGTAGTCCGTGATAACTTTTTATACATTTTGAAGAATTACAATTCCCCATCCAGAGTTTAATGGGTTTAAACTACATCCATTGTAAGTTTTGTCCACTATCCAGGTTCATTTTACTAACCTTTTACAGTAATCTGGCCTGATAGCCTCACACACAGCCAATCCTCTCTCCAAAGTGAATCAAAAGCCATTATTTATTCCAGGACCATACCTACCACATGTTACAGGAAGATGGTGAAGGCCAGATAGAATTAACAACAAAGCTAGAACTTGTGTCCCTCCTATTTTCTAGTGGTTACACCTGGGGGGGAGAGGAACCCAAGGAACACAGGATACGATCTGATATATGAGCAGACTCTTACAGCAAACTGGCATTTCAGTAATGAGGCAGGGACAGCCACTGTAATGATGTAGCCCAGCAAAATCTTGGCTAGCCTGAATACTACTAATCACTGTAAGGTTTGTTGCCTTGTAACTGCAACATAACACACATCCTAGATAAATTTTTGATGCCTACAAACCAATAATAAAGGAAAAAAAGAAGTGGGGGATATAGTTTTCTTACAGTTATAAAAGCTGCCCTTTATTTTTTGCCAAACTGGCAAATGTGGCAAATTTACCTGAAAGTAAATCCCTTTAATACCTGCACAAGCTGCAATAAATACAAGAGAGATGTCATTGGAGAAGGAGGAAAAGCACATTTGCCAACTATTTCATTTTCTCTCCATCCACTCTTCATAAGTGAAAAAAGCTAATATCTTGAAAGCTTATGAGCTGAATGTCTGTATCCCATCATGAATGCTGTTATTGATTCTGCTCAGTAGCAAAGTGAGTGAAGCAAAGCAAGGATTCGAATGTAAAACAGGTGAAATAGCTTTTGACATCTACTTCACAGTTTATTTTACACTGCTTCAAAAGTAGCTGGCTCTCCAACGCCATTAGTGCAGTTTAGATGAATGGGCATTGCAACAGCAGATGGAATTCTCTGATGACAAATACAAGGTAATGAATACGGGAAGGAATAATTTGAACTGCTTACACACATTACTAGGTTGTAAATTAACTCTAAGCAATTACTCAGGAAAAAAAAATGGGGATCACAGTGGAAATTTCTGGCCAATATGTAGGTGCTAAAAAAATGGAAGTAAAATGTTGATATATATCAGAAATTAAATTGAAAATAATTTAGCTACTTGCTTATGGGTTTGCATTGCTCCTAGTCACCATTGTATTTATGAATCTTCCATGCAATGTCATTAATATGAAAAAAAAATCTGTGGAATAAGATGTAGTTTCTAATGTTTTATTATGTGCCCGGGCTTCAGGTGTTTGTGTGTGTTTGTGTTAGTGCTTATTCACATGTGCATTATACTTCTCTCGCAGTTATTTTACAATGAAATAAGGGATAAAAATATCACCCTTCTATCAATCTTTGGTTAGTATGTCATATGCTGGGATGATGCTATATAAATTGGGCATACACCTCAGTTTTATTTGACTGGTATGTGTTTATACGAAAGAAATAGTTCTCCCAGGCAGCAAACCTGTTGTAAGAGACAACCTGATTACCTACATTTTACCTGAAGTAATTAAATAATAGAATACTGGTAGATTTAGGGCAGCTTGCACTATCAAGATACATTAGATTTAAAAATGCAAAAATGGAACAATCAGTTCACTTTTATTTATAACTTGCATCATTTTCTTTTTCTTACTATTCCTCTACATAAAAGAATTATTCATTTTATGCTCTGGCTGTGCTTATGTTTCTGAAAGCCAATTGAATCCCATTGACTTTAACAACATTGCTTCTAGTGTATGGAAGTGTAACTTGCATCAACACTAATTCTTATTAAATTCAATTGACACTATTATTCTTAATTAAAGACAGCTAGGGAAAATCCAGTAGTGGACAATGCTATTCTGAAATAAATGAATCTGAATGTTCACTGGAATTGCTCTTTTTGACTGATATAGGTGGATAAATTCTGATGACAGTGAGAGATCTACATTTTCAAAGGGCAAAGCTGATTTGGTTTCCATTTTTGTTCAGGAAATTTCTTTGACTCATTTTCTATAATATTGTACTGGTTTATATTACTTACAAGTGAAACATATTTACAAGCATAATAAAATAATTAAATATTGTTTGAAATAAGTGTTTTATTTGAACCCAAAACAAAGTTCCAGGACAAATTCTTCTCAGGTAATTTTGACCTGGGGGTGAGGAAGAAGGGTACTCTAAGCTGGAACAGCACCAAAAGCCATGAGGAAAAGGACTTTTCATTCTCTCTCCAGGTTTCTTCATAAGTTATGTGTACAAAATGCTGAAAGATGTAAATTACACATTGGTTGTTTGTTGTGACTTTAAGGACAAAAGGGAACCAAATGTCTATAATTTGTCAAGAGAGAAAGCCAAAAGAAGACTTAGACAGGAGTACATACTGCAGATATAGTATGTATTAAAGAATACAATATTTTGCACATTTGGGAAATATTCAGTGGCATATTTGTTGCAACTCAAGTTGACAGATGTATCCATTTCAAGAAAGACTTGAGTTTTCTTGAGCTACCTTAAATCATCAGTGTAGGAAAATAGTCTCTATGGAGATATTCCTGTTACAGCATCCTCTGCCTCCCCTCCCTCTTTCCCCTTACTTTAAATAACGTGATTTAGGTCTCTTTTTGTTTAATAAAAAGAACAAAGGGAAGATTAATTAAATGAGGATAACTCAATATGGATGTAGGAATGAAAGGCACCTTCTGTGTTATCAAGTCCAGTTCCTAGTTATACAATTACATTCATAATGGTAAATAAAATACGTCCATAACTGTTCTGTGTTGCTGAGGCCACCTGACAAGGAATCATTCATGCTGTGTCATGCTTTTTTCTTATTCTCCAAAGTAGACTGTGTATTAGGAATGGTCCCCAGTTGATAGAAGCTCTGGGCCAAAACTGTGCCAGGGATCAGTTTTATAGTGTAGACAACTGAGTTCCTATGCTCAGGAGGGTTTCTTGGTATTGTGTCAATCACTAGTGTAGGTGTAACTAATACCTTTATAAATTGATTTAACTGTATTAAAACTCTATTTTTTTTTTCTCTTAGGTCTATTGTGAGGCTGTTCTAGAAGTTTACTTCTTCAGTCAATAAAAATCATTGTCTAATTTCCATTACAAATTTATTCACATCTAGATTGTATCCCTTTGTCCTTGATAACAATGCTATACAATAGTAAACTAGATTATACTCTGTTTTATCAAACTCCTGATTTATGTAAAGTAAAAGGAAAATCACCAGGATAACAAATTCAGGATCAAGTTGTTCTGCACTGAATATTTGACTAAGGCTGCTGCCAACATTTCCTGTAAATCAACTTAGTAATAGTTAATGGGATGCTTTGTATCATTATGATCAAGCAGAGTACATTATTGAACCCTGTGGTTTTGGTCTGGGCTTGTGGACCCTAAAGTCATAATGAAAAATGATGAAGTTATGTTAACTATTTACTAAAGAAATCTATTTAGCAAATCTGTTCATGCCATAGTTTCCCAATAAATCATCATTCTCTTTTATTTTGAATGGCTTTGGACTCAAAATTATTGATCATGAGTATACATAGGATTTATAAGGATTTCAGAGTGATAGAACTGAGTGACTGATTCTTAGCCTGAATGTGCATTGCTCATTTGAATATCCCAGTTAACATAAGTGGGATTTTGATGTAATTAAATGCCACTCGGTATGTAGAATCTTGTCCAATGCAACTTTGCCAGAAATTCACTACAGTCAATTTAAAATGGTATGAAAAATGCACAAACCCTCAACCTGAAAATAAACTGTTAATCTGAAGTGATCGTATTTTGGTGAAATAGCTTTTTGTCCCTGATGTATTGTATGATCATTCATATATCAGCATCTGCTGAAAACACACTGTTTTGGTATGTTTTCTGGCTGTTCCATCTTCTGTAATATGAAGAAAACCTGAATATTCACACATATTCATGCACATATACAGCCTTGCCTTGGCCTCTGGGTTAAGTTGAGAAAATTTAGTGCATAAGACTGAAACTTAATCAGAAGCTATTCTGCTTAATCAGAAGCTATTCTGCCAATCATGGCTCAAAAGGTGCTACCCCCATAACCACAGCAACCAAATCTTCACACCCAAGGAAACAATTCCAATTGTCATTTCATGCAAGTATAGACTTTACACCACAATAGTCATGACATTTTGATGTAAGCAAAAAAAAGTATATCTTTAAATTTGGTTTTCTTGTCCAAAGTAAGCTCTTTCAATTTTGCTTTAGTTTTATAATTTTACTTCATTATACAGATGTAAAAAGAGGACATGAAAGGACATAATGAAAGAGAAACTTGTTCAAAGAGCTGGAAATTAAACTAGCTACTGAGATCCTCATCCAACACCATCGGAATTCCAAAAGTCCCTACCAACTGAAGGAAAAGGCTGAGACAGTAAAGCTGACTGGGTACCTTACAGTGCAATATAATAAGGTCAAGAGAGTGGATACTCAGATTTTCGTCTCCCTGCATGCCAATCGTTCATGTTCCCATTATTCCTATAGCTTCTGGTTATTATTTCTGCTTGCTTTCCCTCTGTATCTCTCTCCTGCTGTGCTACATTAGAAAACTGAAGTGCATGCCGAGTTCTCACAAGGCCCTCATCCTCTGCTTTTTGCCTCAAACAAAAAAAAGAACAAAAGTGCTTTTCATAGGGATGTGGGAATCATGGTAGCTCCAGCTGAATTTTTTTTTTTTTTTTTAATTTTTTAGGGGCTGTTTAAAAACTGTGTATTTTAATTCATGGAAAAGGCGAAAACAAACTTGTCTTATTTCTCTCAATATTTTAAGAGTTCTGGTGAATTTGTAACAAAACAAAACAAAAAGTTCCAAAGGGATTATCTATCTTTATTTAGCATCTGAAGAAATTTCAGTTTTATCACTATGTAGTTTTTCTGGTTTAAAAAAAAAAAAATATTAACAGGTATAGTTATTAGCTAAATTTAGCACAGTTTCTGCAACTAATCCATGGCATTTCACAGGCAGACACGCAGAAGTTTTATGAAATTTCTTGGAGATTTTGGAAAAGCTATTGTAACAATTGAAAGCTCCAGAAATGTTACTGCATGAAAATTATCCTTCTAACTTACCACCCTTTAAAACTACAAACTGAATGTAGATGTGTCAAACATTTTAAAACACTGGCCTTTTTGAGAGCTATTCCTTCTCAACAGTTTGGATGATAGCAGGTATTACAAGGGGTTAATTTGGTTTAATAAGAGATGTAGACCATAAAAGTCGTGAGTCACCTTATAATGTGCCTATAAAGGAACTTCACATTCTGGTGGAAACTATCTAAACTGTGCCATAGAACCTGGAGTGCTGACCCTGCACCAGCCTTTAGCACTTTGACACAAAGTAGGATTCATTTGATGAAATTTACTGTTCTGAACTGATCAGCTCATGATCTTTATAGTCTGTGAAGATCTAGTCAATATACTCAGTGCAGTCCCGGGTGCAATTCATCTCCTAGGTAAATATCTGTCTGAAATAGGTCAGATGAATCACATCCTTGAGGCATCTATTTCTCTCCTTTGACTATTAAGAGAGATTTAGGTCACTGGCTGTGATGTTAACATCTGCATTGTGGGTGTTGAAAGGCAGGTGAGACAAAATCCAGCCAATGTTTTCTGGATAAATTAACTTACCAGTCTCTGTTCCTTTTTTGCGGTTAAAAAAGCTGTCGAGATAAATGTTCACCCACCTGCCAGAGGACTGTTACTCTTTGATTGCCACAAAACTGCTATTTGTCTGGCTTCCAGAGAATGAGGACAATTCTTTTTACAACGCACATCCCTCAGACGTGCTGGGTAGCAATTCATGCTTGACCTTACTTTAGGTCAGTTCTGATTATCAGTGTATTTTATAGGTATGATGAACTGAATGTTCGTGATTGTAGATTTGATGTACTCAAGCAATTGAGTGATATGATAAAACCGATCAAGATTCAAGTCCAGTGAGAAGCTTGCTTCTCAGGTGCTCTTGACCTTGAAAGGAAAATATGTGCTGTACAAGAACCAAAAGTTAAAAATAATCTGAGTGACCAGTGAATAACCTGATTTTCAGGGCTCCTGAGCACAAAATTATTTGATTCTATAAGGGAAAAACGAAGAAAAACAAATTAAGATGTTTTTAAAAGTCTGTAAAATATGTTTCCACAGACACTGAAATGCCATAATCATATAGCTATTGGCTGACATGATTACAAAACACAGTCAAGATTGTTTGCCTACTTTAATTATATAGTTCCCACATGAGTTCTTTTACATAAAAACTTAATTCTCCACTTCATCTACTCTGATACTCCTCTCTGGATATCTCTTTTGAGAGATCTTTATCTTAATATTTTTCAGAGACAAACTATTTTCGGTTTCTATACTGAATAGTGGTTAGTTAATCTCTTTGAAGCACAGAGGAAGTTCTTCTGGGAAACTGGAATGAACAGAGGATAATGGCTCTCTTAACCAGACCAAGAACCATGGCCTATACATGGGGAGCACCAGAAAAGGAAAAAAAGAAAAGCCTGGAAGAAATAGGTGAACTAAGGTTTGTCACCAATGTGGAAAATCAGTGTATTAAGAAGGATTGTTTTCCACAGTTCTTTCTCAGAGGCAAGTAGGTTGATCTCACTGTTAAGATTTCTTGTACATATTTATCAGCCTCATTGCAGCATAATGGATTATTTACCTGAGAATAGCTACTGGGTGATATGGTTTGTAACCTGCGCTGTTTGTTTTCTTTATTAACCCTACTGATTCGATGTAGATGCAAAGAATGGCATAGATATACTTATGAATAAATCACAAATATCATACTATTACCCTGGGTCATTCATGAGTTTACTATGCTTCTCCTGAAAACCCTCCTATCCTTTAATATACTTAAAAGATATTTCTGATATATAATCTTCAAACACTAAAACCATACAGAAATGTGATTTTAAAAATAGACTGTTTGGACAACAAAAAAGGCATATAAAATATTTTTCAAGTAATTTGTGATTTTCCGACTTCATCTTTCTCACCCCTGCTCCATTTCATTTTGATCCGCTCTCATCCTTCTCCTACTCTTTGTCCATATTTTTTGTCCCTGTCACTTTTATTCACTACCACTCTCTCACTGAGGTCTTACTCATTGAATTTCTACACAGAGTGAATTTTAGGGCATCTTACAAAACCCTCAAGGTGTTTTTTATCAGTGAAAATCTGACAGACCATTAATGACAGCAACACACAGCAGGCGCCACCAGAATTAAGGAAACATTTCAAAAATGTAAATTGCAGGTGATGATATTCAAAGACTCTAAAATGAAAATTAATTAGACACATCAGAGAGAGGGGTGTGTGTGTTGTGAGGGGAGGATGTTTGTTTCTCTTTAAGCCATTTTGTTTTTATGGAACCAGCGGCTGCTTTTTGGTTCCTGCCTCCTCACTTTGTGCAGTGGGGTCAGTAGCTCTGATTTATGATGTGAGGTAGAAACACTCACTGCGGTAGGGTGGTCTGATCCAGATCATTTGTTCCAGTTTTAACATGCCTAAATGCGATTCTTATTTTACTTCAACAGAGTTTCCCTCTGATTTCTTTGCCATAAGCACTTGGCTGTCTTTTGAACTTCAGTTAAAGCTCAACTAACTGTTTTATACGAAAAAACTCATAAAACACATAATTACTGTAATGAAAATGCTCTTTGGGATTTACATCAACAATTTTGTCCTATTTGTTTAGGCATATAGTGCTGAAATGACAGTGGACCCCTCAAGAGAAATAACTGGAGATAAGATGATCCTTACATGTAAGAGATGAAAAGAAATAGGAGGATAGCTAATTATCTATACACACGCAGTCTGGGGCTTGGTACCCTTCAAAGGGAGGACTTTGTCTTGGTTCCACCTGATAGCACCATGCCTCTACGGTGTATGTTATTAATACTAATGCATCGATTATTTTTTTTCAACATCTTTCATTCAAGAATCTCAAAAATAATTGTTAGCACTAAAAAATAATCTTCAAAGCATCCTCAGTGTGCAGTTGATATTAGAGATAGTTTCCCAGTATTATACAGTGTCCAGGTCTTCCTCTGGCCCTCCGTTAGGAAGTCATATTTTCAGTGCAAAATACAAATCAAACAGGAAGAATTATATTGGGTTTATCAAAACTCAGAATGGGTTTTTGCTGAGACTTGCCATTGACTCCCATTTCTGGGAGGAAAAAAATAATTTGTGAGAATTTTTTATGTTTCAGGATTTATCTTTATTCAGCTCAAACATGTCTTCATCTGTCTCTCTTCTCTTTCCTAACTCCCATGGCTGAAAAGCTAGAGACAGAGGAGAGAAGAGGGAGATGGAGGTGGGAAAAAGATGGGGGAGTAAATAAAGGCTAGTATATGAGATTAAGACAGCAAGATGGCATTACCTTTGTTACTCCTAGGACATGTGAATGACCCAGCTACAAAATTCTTGTTGTTTTTGCCATACTGGCAAAACAAAAACCTGAACAAAGCAAAGTTTAGTGCTACTTATCAATTTTCTCTATTAAAATTCACCTTGCTCATTCCTTGGAAATGACTGCACTCTCCTATACACTGCTTTGGTTTGCCAGTTGTTGCTAAAGCTGGCCATTCTTTTTCTTCTTGCAAATATCCATGGAGCAAGTTGCCTTGCATCTGCTTGATTACTTGCTCACAGCATCAAAGAAGGAATAATTGGGCTGTTATTATGAGAGTAAAATGAAGACATTGCCTAAGGCCTTGTAAAATTAAGTATGTTCCAGCTTGGTTGATGTCTGAGCCTACAAGAGGTAGTTGCTCAGAACACATAGCCAGGAAGAGTTTGAATGTCACCCTTCTGTAAGAAGTCCTGATAAAAATAGAACTCAGTCAGGGGAAGAAGGTTGCCCAGAGAGTGGGCAAAACACTCCATCCTTGAGTGTTTTCAAGGTCCTGAGTAATCTGGTCTGATCTCATGGCAGACCCTGCTTTGAGCAGTGGATTGGACTAGAGACCCCCTGAGGTCCCTCCATACCTGAGTTATCCGCTCATTCTAGGCACATTCCTGAAAGCCACTGGTTTGACAGCTGCTATACTCTGCTTTTGCAGATTCCTATGCAGCATATGGCATAGCAGAGAGATGAGGGACACCAGCTGGGGCAGTGCCAAAGGAGGCTGTTCACAAAACAAACACAAATATTCCACAAACTGAACATGGAAAATAAAGGAGGAGAGGAGCTAATGGAGCAGAGAAGCACATTAGTAATCCCCTTGCCAACACAGTCCTCCAACACTTCCTCTGAAGGACAAGGGGTCAGGAGACAATACTGCATTTTGATACAAACTGGAATTGTCAAAGTTGGGTTCTTTTCAGACTCAAGCAACAAAATGAATCCTTCCTCTCCTACCTAGCACATTTGAGAAAGATCCAGCTTCCAGAAACATCCATTTGTACCTGACTAGTCCACAGGGGCAAGCTGGTAGTAAAAGAAGACAGAATTTTACTCATTCTGTGAGCATGAGAGAATTGCAGACAGTGGTGCTGCAACAAGGATACTCCTGTCCCCTTTCAAATTTAAACCCAGATTCCTCACGTATTTTCCACATTCTATTTATATTTACATGCATGAAAGTATAATTGTTTTCCACTGTATGGAACATTTTCCTTTTGACTTTTGGTTGGAGATACGAGCTGTG
>NW_009194729.1:0-63765 GCF_000690835.1 Fulmarus glacialis | reverse complement strand
ATGACACTGCCCTCAGCTCTCTGTGATCGGTGGGCAGTGTCATTACCAGGTAAACCACAGGGAAACCTCCTGCCAGCAGCTGTCCAGGGTATTACCCTGCCATGCTTTAGACCTCTAGCAGTCATTTACATGCAGAACACCGCGGGCTGGAGCCCACTCTTGCCTCACCAGGGTAAATCCAACATAGCAGTGCAGAAGCAAACCTGCATATAAAATACAGGACCCAGAAAAGCAGTAACTGTAAGAACAGAATATCCTTTCCTGATATTAAAAGTTTTCATGCACCTCATTTTACGCATACATCTCAGAAGTGTTTAAGTGGGATGAGAGCAGGGCAGCATGCTTGAGCTGTCTCCTTTGGCTTTATCAAACAAGACATTAAGTCATTTTTATGAGAAATGGGGAAACTGAGGCAGATATTGGTAAACACAGCAGGTTAATGGCTTAACTGGCTGACTGCAAACAATTAGGAATTAATTTATAACTATATACAGGCTATCTGCATCTGGATATCACTTGATTCATTTTCTTATATATTGTGCCTTTATTGTCTAACATTTGGGGGGTTTATCGTTATAAAACAGAAGTTCTTGAGGTAGGGACTGTGTTTTTCTTTATAGTGAATACTATTTTAAAAAAATCTCTTGCCATCAGTGGTTACATCCTTGTATTTAATTTTTCTGTATGGAGTTGTGATAAATAACCTCTTTTCATGCCTGAATAGTTATTATATCTAATGGTTACATCATTTAACTGTAATAACCAAGGCTGAGAAAATAAGTCATAAATAACCAATCATTTAGTCAATGCATTTTTCTTCTTGTAGTATTTGTGAATTGTCAATGACATTTTCTTAGACATATTAACCTATTGGAAATTAGTCATCAAAGAAATGCTGCAATTATTTCTTGGATTTGAGGAGTAAGGTTGAAATATCCTTTGCAACTATTAGTGGACTTTTTCTCATCTTTTCTTCTGCTAAACAGTGTTTAGAGTTTTTATGCAAGAAACATCTACTGTAATAAGAAAAATGTTCTGCATTAAAAGCAAAGTCCAAATACTTCATGCAAAAATCAGTTCGTCTTACAATTAAAAGATTTATTTTCCACATTTCAGTAACAATTTCTTACTTCTGTGTACATTCTCTGCAGAAAATTAGATTCTGACTAGTTATGATCATTGTGGTAGATATTAACTATTCAGGTGTTGCCTAGGTATATTTGACAGGCCAGAAGACAACTCCATCTACATACTCAAGGAACAACTACTTTCCAAAGGGAAAACTTACGTTTATTCCTTTCATGTTGTCTTCTTAGGTAGAATTTTTTTATTATTAATCTAACACGTTACTGTTTCAAGATGCTCCAACCAAGAAATGAGTTCTTTAAAGCAGACACAAAACTACTACAACAAATTAACTTGTCCACTGGGACAAAAGAGACAATATTGTTCAAAAATGTTTGTCTAGCATCAGAGTGGAAACACCAGCAAGGTGGAGAGAAGGCCACTTTCTTTTATGAAGTCCATATAACCAGAAGCACTATAACATACCTCCTGTCTTAGCTGGGACTTCTGAGTAAAACTGCACGAGAATAATACAAATAATAAAACCGCTAAGAATAATACAAAGAAGAGAGGAACTTTGTAATGGAAATATCCCGTTTCTTCCTGTCACTTCCCGGTGTTGGAAAATATGTGAATTATCTTATAGCACTAATAATTGTAACCCGTGGAGTAAAAAAGGAAGGAAAATGTTCTTGTATTTGTATGAGGAAGGAAAGTCTATTTACAGCACAGCCGAATAATCATGGTTGCCATGCTACAACAGTTTGTTGACTAAAATAAGCGTATAAAAAAGTGACTCTGTTATCAATGATCATTGATCCATCCTAAAAGCAAAAATCAGCTGCTAAGCCTAATAATCTCCTATGGCATTGTTCAGTGAAAAAAATGAAAGCAGCAGCCACACTGCTGAGTCAATATTTACGACTCAGTGGGATTTAGTTCCGCCAGAGGTACAAATGTGCTGTGTGTAAGTGGTCTGGGGGCTCTGCTGTGCCCCAGCCAGCCCCGCGCTGCAAGCAAGCAGCCACCCGGCACGGCAGATGCCTCGTGCCCTGTAGGGAACGACAAGGTGCCGAGTGTCTTGTAGAGCCACGTGTCTCACGGACAGTTGTGAATGGTGGTAACGGGAAATAGCTTTGTTTTAGGAAACAGAGTAACTCGTGTTTCTACTGTTCCGCTTGCAAGGCAGAAATATTTCTCAGCTGATGTAATGAAGTGCATTTGAATGCGTTGCCCTGGCAAATTTTTTAACTCTTTCCAAAGCCCTTATTAATTTGATACACTGTGGTGGAACATCAACTTCAAAGTTCCACGATAGTGTTTCACCTTCTTTTTGAAACTGCATTTACTAATATGCTTTATGAATTTATAGAATAATCTAAATGTAGTCAATAGAACTACTGTGTGAAATTTTGTCACTCTGCACATGAGCAACACAGCTTGTACAAGCAACTCAGAATTCCACAGATTTGCTTGTGCATGAAGATTGGCAGGACCTGGCAGAACTGGCATATTTTTGTTAATAAGACTGAAGTAACAGCAAGGTTTTGGGGACATTTGGTGGTAGTTTCATAGAAGAAGAAAGCCCAGATTCTGCCAGAAATGTGTCTATAAACCATGACCAAAACCACATTGTAAAGCTGCAACTTTAAAGTAAGGACAACTGTTTTTTTAAGACTTTGAAAGACCAAGGACGGGTCTTTTGTAATATGAATGATAGTTCTTGAGAAAACAAGGACGAGATGCACACAATGAGAGTGCTGAATGAAGCTTGGAGGTAGCACCAGAGACTAAGCCATGGTTCCTAATTCTTGTGGAACTGTAGCTGTTGATACAAATCTGAATTTTACCACCTCATGGTTGAGGAACTGAGATCTAAGTAAGGTTGGGATTTTTCTACCGATGTAAAGAGGAAAAGAGCAGAGCACAATCCAAGGAACAGGCCGGGGGGTGCAGACAGCTGCGTGTGTTGTTGCAACTGACACCAGACTCGGCGGTGACAGGAATTGCTGCTTTGGGGATCTGTCATATCTTTCAAGCATATGTTTTTAAGCAGAGGAGCATAAACACTGTCTTGATGTATGATCACTGTTACAATTGCATGTCCAGACCTTGCATGCATCAAACTTGTCTAGATCACAAGTAAAAGCCTAAGTGCTAACAAGTCACTTGCCCCATCTCCATTCTCTCCACTAAAATTCTGACAAATCTCCTTGATGCACTTTCAAGGTAGAAACATCAAATGCATGCAAACATTTTTAAGCCCTTTTACTTACTGCCTGTGTTGCTCTCGCCTGCAGAGAGGGTGGAGGTGGTGTGCAGTGTTATTTGCAAGCACTTGTGCTCTGCCTATTAGAAATGGAGTAGCAATGGCTTTTGCTTCTCTGTCTGTTGCATTAATTCAGTGTGACCAAGACTTAGAGTTAGCATCAGGCCTCTTCTAGCAGCCACAGAGTGTCAGGACTGCTGGCTCAATAGCCTCAGGGGATCCAAGTTAAAATCAAGAACTATAGAATTTTTGTAGAGTTTGAGCCATTTTCATAGTGTCTAAGTAGAGTTGTCTCCTTAAACAGTTGAACCCACTAATTTTCTGCAGTTAGTAAAGGTGCCGACCTCAGGCATCAACACATAGCAAAATGCCGAGGTTAAATAAAGCAACACCAGCACAGAATACTTGTGGGTTTTGGTGTTTAGGCCTTTTACATATTGACAGTGAATGTAATTCCTTTTTATCTGAGTCCATTCTCATTTCTTTTCTTCACTGAGCTATAAGCATCCACTGGCACCTTGGAAAGCAGTAGTTTTTAACGTATTTGTGAAATTGGCAACGAATAGTGAAATTTAAAATTATCTGTTTCTTGGCCAAAGGCATAACTGGAGGTTGGTTTTGCTGGGGAGAAGAAATCTTATAATTTCCCCTAGCACAAAGTACATTTTAGTAAAACATTGTTCCAGGAAGATCATCATCCATTTGCAAGTGGTCATGCTATCCCCCTGACAAATATGACACACGATTTTACGAGGGGAAAAAATTAGGGAAAATATTAAATCCATGATCAAATAAAAACTTTTCAGGAAATCCCTACTAGAATTCCTTCAGGAAAACCTACTGCAAAAAATAGGATAAATCACTCTAAACAATTTTTAAAAATTATATTTGATAATACCCTCTCGTGACTACTCAGTCTGTGGACCAGAGAAAGCGCACAGTAGAACTCCTGATGCATACAGAGACTGAGCGTCAGGACATCAGCACCATGGTTTGCTCTGTGGGTCCATTCTTGTTTGACTGCACTACTTGCTAATATAGAAAAGTTTTAGTTCCATTTGAACTTCCAGTTTGTGAGCTCTGACAGCTCAGCAGTGTGTACCAAAGCATACTAAGTAGGAATAACAGGAAGGTTTACTTCAAAATCTGAGTCCTGATCTAAACATAAACACTAACGCAGACACACCCAATGAAGAAAGATATATGCCTTTAAAACTTCGTAAAGGCTATTCATATTCACATGATATTCTTTAAGGCCAAGAAGCTTTCATTTCTAGTAATTGTGGTGAGGCTATTCAAAAGCAATTTTAGTATTCCTGGCTGGAGAGTTTCTCTGAACTGGAACTTATGAGTCTATATAATAACAAGCTAACATATAAGTTAAATTGTCATTTGTAAGGTTAATATATAAGCAAAGAAGATACACATATCTCTCTCCTGCTCAAGTTCCTGCCTCATTTGTGTGTAAAGATCTCTGTTTGCCTGCTGATCAATTTAAGGCAACAACAGCTCTCCACCAGACTGTTCCAGGGATGCTACCTCTAGCTGTAGCATTTTAAAGGCTACTGACCTGTATGATTATACGGAAAATAATATCAGGTTGTCCTTTGAGCTGCCTGTCGCATTGACCTACATCAGGAATGGATTTTAGGTGACCCTGGGATCTTGCCTGGTGACACTGAACTTTCGCTCTGTTTCCCAAATACCTGAAATTTCAAGCAGCCTGTCTGATACTGAAACAAAACCTTTTCTGCCAGGAGCACCACACCTAGGAAAAAAAACACTTTTGATTTCAGAGATGACAACCAGATGTATGCATAGAATGACTGAATAAAAGCCATACCCATTCTGATTTCCATTATTCGCACATCAGGCTGTGGTCTGGAAACGAAGATAAAAAGCTTGGAGCGTTCCTGAGTTGGAATGGGTCCAGTTACATAGAGATAACTTGGTGTTCAACATGAGTGAGAAATAGCATCATGGCTTTCTGGTTGTTTTTCTCAGACATATATACACACCTGTGTGCATATATGTATTTTAATTTAAGCATCAAGCTGAAGAGAGGATGCAGTAACACACTACTTAATGTCCTTTGGCCAGGAGGATATATCACTTAGGCCAAAAAACTGTGTTTATACCAAAAGAAAAAAAAAAAGTCACCTGTGCTCTGGAAGGAAGAGGGGAGCACTGACTGTCATTAGATGCTCTTAAGGGCACATGCAGTGTTAACTAAAGAGAGGCTGGCCAGAGACTTTCCACTTGTTCTCCTTCAAGCCCAGAAGGTGGACCACCCCAAGTGCATGCACACAAATAAAGACATGCCAAGAACACATCATGACAGGGGAAGCTCTCACACATTTTCTGGGAAAGCAGCATGCCTGGGTGGCTCTCTGGAGTGCCTGTACATTCATGCATGCAGCACGGGAACAAACAGAAGGAATTAGAGGTCTGTGTGTAGTTGCAAAGCTACAGTCCCACTGGGATCAAAGAGATGTGGTGGGACGGCTCACACAGCTGAGAGCTGCCATGGAGGGATACAGGTTCTTTAGGAAGGTCAGGCTGGGAATGTGAGGAGGGGGAGTTGCCTGTTACATGAGGGAGCAGCTTGGTCTGCTCTGGAGTGCTTGGTCCAGTGCAGGGTGCCCCGGTACAAGAGAGACCTGGACATACTGGAGTGAGTCCAGCACAGGGCCACAAAGATGTTTAAAGGATTTGGAGCCCCTCTTATATGAGGAGAGGCTAAGAGAGCTGGAACTGTTCAGCCTGGAGAAGAGAAGGCTGAGGGGGACCTTATCCATGTGTATAAAAACCTAGTGGGAGGGTGTAAAGAAGGTGGAGCCAGCCTAATTTCAATTAAACCTGGAATTTGGTATAACTGCCAAAACCAACTATACTTCATAATGCATTTTAGAAGAAAATATATTTTTTTGGAAGTGTTTCATGATATTTTCTTTCCTAGTTTAAAAAAGCAAAAATCTCAGAGAATCCTACCTGTACACAGTTTTGGGTTGGGTTTTTTTCCTACACCTCTTCAGAGAGAGTGGGGGTGGGGGAGAGAGAAAATATGGCAGTGAGAATATGGAATAAAGAAAAGGAACATCAGTGCTTTCTAATCTTTTTCCCTCTTGCTCAAAAGGGAAAGACGGCATACTGAAAACTAAGGGTGACTTTTTTTCACCTTTTAATTTCTAATAGACCTTTCTTCTACATGAGGAGGTAAAATGTGTGAGACAGAGTTTTTTTTAACAAGATGAAATAGAAAACCTGAAAACTTTTAATTTAGGAATTTTATTTAAAAGTTAGACATTTCTGTAAAAAAAGAACATTTCTACCATAGTGAAAGTCTATTTTGAAATAAAGTCTTCTTTAATGAAGATATTTCAGCAGTCTTTATGACACAGAATACTTTATCCTTTTGAAATGATACACACAACAAATGAGCCATTGGATGACCTTACAAAGAATTTTGAATTTTGTTCCAAGTCAGATTTTGAGGGCTTTGAGTATTGTCTTGTTTATGTAAAGCTAAAAGAGATCATTTAGGGGTGGTCAAAATGTCTTGTTGATTATACGTATCTTATTTCACCTAAAACATCTGAGCAGCAATGATTTAGAAATTATGTAGATTTTAAAAGGGATTTTCAATAATTAATGTCCTCAATCTAAAGAAAAAAGCTTAAAGACACACAGGAGATTTAGAAAAACTTGTGTGAACGAATTTAAAAGAAGCAGTAGAATCAGGGAGCAAACTCAGAGCTAGGGAGGAGGGGGTACATAATTCTGCATAGTGTAGCCCGTGAGCCCTCAGGGAAGGAACTGGACACTAGCCAAAGAGCAAGGAAAAAGCAAATCACTCACAACTGAGCAAGACTTTAAACATCTCAAAAATATTTTTCATAGTTATTGTTTGTGTCCATTTTTAGACTCCTATAATTCCTCAGGACATACAAGAGGAGGAAAACAGCTAAAGGATTGGGTTTCTGCCACATGTTGCAACTTTTTTGACATTATAATGGGGTGCTATGATCCCCTAATTTATATGAATCAGGGACAGAAAAGACTCGGTAGTGGAGGAAAAGGGCAGGAGAGAAACTTTTGGGACCCTGGGTATCCTCTGAGTATATCCTTCTGCTCTGTTTTTGTCTCTTTAAAACATCTCTCTGCAAACATTGGCAATGTTTTTTATGGCTGTGGTTTGGGCATAGTTTTAATCTCATCCTTATTTTTTTCATAGAAGAATCATCTGTCTGTCCCAGATCACAGAGAGGGAAAAAACAAACACACATATTTGTAGTTATTTGACTGAATAGTGCACACCTCCGTGTCAGAGATTAACTCTTATTTGTTAATACGCAAATTAAACATGTTCTGCAAGTCTAAAGGAAAGAGCTTTATCACAAAATGACCAAGTAGCCACCACATCTCTTTCTGGGGGACTTCTACTCTCTAGTAATCCCAGGGCTCCATGTGACCTCCTATTACCAAGCTCAGTTTTCTGCATTTAAAAAGTGTATTTTCTGTAGAAATATACACATGTGCACTGTTTACTATTAAAAATGTGCACTCCCATGTTTTTTTGGTGTCACAATTTTTCATTATCCTGGAACTCCTTAATATCACAATAATATTAACTAGTTAAGAAGGAAAATTCTGAAATTAGAAAATGGTCACCATTAGTTATATTCATTTAGAAAAGTACCTGTCCACAACCTTTCAGTTGATTTGTAAATATAGATATTTGGGTTCGGTGACTGTCTGGGCACACTGACTTAACTGAGACCATTCTTGTTTTCCTAATTTAACATGACTGATTAGTCACCATTAATTGTTCTGTGTTAGTAATTTTTGTTTCATTGATTAGGTGACTCAGTGGTATCCAATCATATAATGACATCTTTAGAAAAAGGCTAGAAGGCTGCAGTACTAATTAATACGAAATATTATCCAATGTGCAGTACTACAAGCTAGCACTTTGCTGAAATACAATTGCATGCCCACAGCTATTGGATGGGACATAAAAGATGATTATTTTTACTTTTAACGTGCACAGCAGCTCATGCATTTTTGTAGAAACTGTTCTCATTTTTTTGCTGGCATAGTGGCTTCCTCTCTATATGAAATAAAGCTTAAGTTTCAGTGTTAGAGAACATTGTTACAAAACCCTGGGATCTTAAACTCATTGAGCTTTGGTGCTAGCATAGAACATAGTGAAGCAACAGCTATGCCACTAATTAAAGGCATATTGATTTTTTTGGCCTAATCTAATCATAGTCTTTATAATAAATCATAAGGTGTTTTGCAATTAGGAAATCCATACTAAATAACAAAAGGACTGTTATCTTTCTAACCTTATTAACTATGGCTTAATGCAGAAGTGTTGTTCATATAGATGCGTTTTATGGCTTTAGATTTGTGCCTCATTCAGTACTTTAGTGGGATATATTACTCTGCCAAAAATCACTTAGAAAGTGTATACCCAATATCCCAGCAATGTGTTTGTTCCCTCAGGAGTTTTCAAAATCCTATTTCTATTTACATGTTTTCCTTCAATTTCCTGCTGCTACAAGCATTGCTTAAAAAAGTAGCTACTAGAACGAGTATCTAATTAGACATCTATCTTAAACTCAAATTTATAGTTCACACATAAAGTTATGGAATGTTTGGTTTTGCATGTGGGAGACAGTTTTAAAAAAAAGAATCTGTCTTGTATGCATATATACCTTTATATACCTTTCAAGTCACTTTCTAAAACTTAGAAAGTAAAAACAGTGTCATTGCTGGGCTTGGACACACGAAGCTACATCTCTGTTATTGATGACATGGGTAAAACTGAAGACACTGAATCAGAAAAGCGTTTGCTTTCTACCAGTTGTACCGTTCCCTTTTCTAAATGTCTGTTTACATTGGATAATTGTATACATAGAATCATGATCCATGTATGTTTTTCATGCAAAACATCTATATGCACTAAACTGTGCATAACTCAGAAGCGAGAAGGTAATGACTTAATAAGAGCTGTTAATACAAATAAGGGGATTAAAAGCCAATTTAGGAGCAATTCATTAAATCAGGATTTATGTTATAGAGTAAAAAATTAATTGTGGTGTTGAAAAAGAATACCTGAAATTAATATTAGGAAAGGGACCACATGCTAATTTGAATTTGTAATTCTTCTTAAAAAAATATGGAAGAAAGACTAAATAGCTCCAGTTAAGCTTTCAGTTGCACAATATATCTGAAGGCAAAACTTGTCGCTAGGGGAGCCTATTTCTCATTTTCGCTTTGTTACTCCAGCACTGTAAAAATGGCCTGATCATGGGTGTAAAATCAATTTGCCAGAGCAAAGTGTAAATTAGAAACAGGATGAAAGTTTCGGTAATGTTATTGTGTTGAGATTCTGATAGGCTCCACATCAGCAAGTAAAGACAATGGTAAAACTGAAACAGCCTTAATACACTCAGTAACACCACCATTTCATTCCATTGTGCTTTAGTTCTATAACTTAGACGTATAAAGAGTAGTCTGAGTCCCCTGACAGAAGATAATATCACCATTAATACATATGGTAAGGCTGACATTGTGCTCACTCTTTATCTCTGAATATTTTGCTCTGGTAGATTAAGTCCTACCTCTAGCATTATTGTAATATAGTTTTTTTGTTGATTTAGTTACATACTCAAGGGTGTGCTCTCCCTTTGAATGGAGCACATAACTTCCATTAATGATAGTGGCAGTTGTGTCTGCACATCAAAAGGGGACTGTTTCCCTCTAGAAATTATATATGAAATCCCTAAGAGAATAATATTTTTTACAACTGCACCATTACCCTATCAGAGATTTAAAAGTTAGCGTGTACAGTAATTAAGCAAGCACAACAGGCAAATTCAAATTTCAGGAGTCTGGGTTTTATTGTTACAGATGTTCTTCAGAGCAAAGTCTGCTCAGCAGTTCCTTGGGTCATAAATGTTTAATTTTTAATCTATATTTTATCGGTTTTGTGTAATGCAAGCTTCTTGTAAACCAAAAGAATTTTTACAAGTGTTTTTTTATGTCTTGGAAGTTTAAAGTAATAATGGTTGTTTAAGATTTTTCTTTTAAAAAACGTCCTGCCCAATAAAAAAGCAGTGTTATTTTTAACTTGAAAAGTGGATTCATTTGCTTTTGACTAATGCTCTGAATTTGGCAGTGAACAATTAACAGATTTTTTTTTAAAGGGAGTCTAAGGGCTTGATTCCACTAAAACACCTATGTGACCTTAAAAACTTGCCCCATTTGGAAATGATCCCAGGCTCCTAAGTCTCCTTGTGAAACTAGACATATAGGGCTACCAAAAGAAGATAGGGGTCCACAGCACCCTGAAGGATCGGATCTGATGGGCAGGCACATCAGATGTACACTTCCCATTTATGTTGCTGTTTGCAGATGGTAGTCTGTTTGCACAGATTGAATTTTCTCCTGTGAAAACCATACAAGTTACTTTGCCAGTGTATTGTTGGATTCACTTTGGGTTACATCATTTATTTGCATTGAAAATATCTATTTAGTAGACTCAGGAACTCAAAACAATAGCTGTTTCAGGAGATATTTATCTTTTGTGACTCAAGCAGCTGTCTTCTCTTCTCATATTTGCACGACGATGTGATGTAGGTTGTTAGTTAACAGGAGCCGATAAAAGGTAAACTGTTTTTTGAAAGACTGGAAATATAATAACATAATGATTGGGGGGGAACTCCCTCTGATTTAAACATATTTACATTTTATCTTCTGCCATCTGCTGTAAACCAGAAATATGCTCATCCACACAGTGATGTGTGCTCCAGTCACTGAACCCACCAGACAGGAAATTAGTGTCTTCGACTTTACAGAGTTAAATATCCCTCTGGCCACTGCCTGACCCACTATAGCTCTCTTTATGCTACGTTAAAAAAAAAAAAAATCCTTTATTTTTAATCTGTACAGACATCGTCTATTATATTTTGTACAATGCAGCAGGCCTTTAGTCAACAGTGCAACACAAATAACAACCTTCAGTTAAGTAATTATTCGTTGTTAATTTAGATGACATTTGGGGGGAGGGGGCAGAGACAAATATTTCTTTATTTCTCAAAGGTGCTATAGAAAACAATAACTATGATAGAGTCCTGAGGAAGCAGTTGGATATTTCAGAAATGCCTGAGTACCTAGTTCACTTTGCTTTCTATGGGATTTAGATATGTGACTAATTCTGAATCCGAAATGGGTGCCTCCCTGGGTCTTCATATACCCAAATACCTTTGCATGTCAGTCTCTATATCCCACTAGCTTTCAAAGTGAATTTGGCACTTTTGAAATTCATGTCCTCTAAAGCTGCAACTACCTGCAGCTCCACACCCAGAAATACAATTAATAGTGAAACTTATTGTTTAGGTTCATCCTTTTGCGGTGGAGCTTGAGGAAAATTGGGCTGGGTTGGAGCACACCTGAGATGGGAGACCGCGTGCCTGGAAGCAGGGGTTTGTGGTGCAGACCCAGGAGCAGGACCACAACAACCTGGGGCTCGCCACTCCTGGACACGGGGGAGAACAGGGCCATGCTCGACACCACCTGGTGCAACAGCTCTTACAACATCAGGCTTTGGTTTTAACCCAAATTGAGCGTAATAGCCCCGGACATGTTTGCAGGCAGGGAGGTGAGGGTTCCCGCAGCAAGCATATGTGCCAGGGCAGTCCCCATGGGTTGGAAAGGGAAGGAGGACCAGGCAGCTCTGCCCACTGGCAACTCTTGTAGCTTTCAAACTTGTGGCTATGAGATGAGGTGCTGGCGAGATCAGCTTTTCCCTCCAGCCTATGCTGTGATTTCCATGTTATGAAAGGGAGAATGCTGTCAAGCACAGAGCGAGCAAAAGTGCACCCTGCTCCCGCACGAAATGCATTCCAGCTTCAGTGCCCCACCTATTGCTTTCAATCAAATATATTTTTGGAAACTGAGCTGTAATAACATTTTAATATTCTCCAGTTATTAAAGTTAAACAGAGAGGAATAATCCTCCCTGGTAATCCGAAGCATTCAAAAATGAGAACCCCAGTATCAGAAGATAGGCATAAAATTTAAAAGATTTATACATAATAAGTTTTGGACTTCTTTGCATTCTGATTCTTCCTTGCCATTTCACTGTTTCCAGATTTTTTCAAGTGTCATTAAGGCTGGAAACTCCTGTAAAAAGAAAAAAAACAAGGGGGAAAAAAAAAAAAAGAGCAAATTCAGATATGTCTCCCTCAGTGCAGCTGCTAGGTCAATGAGCAAAAAGCTAAAATTCCAGGGGACTTTGTGCTAAAGTCACCAGGGATAGCAGAAGCGTCACCCATAGTTCCCTTGGAAAAGGATAAATTCTCCACATGGTTGCATCAGCTCGTGCTACTAGGGTCAGGGCCAGTGCTCACAAACCCAGCCAATTTGCTGACGAAGGCTTCTTTGTCTTGCTGGTGTGCCTGACGTTAGAAATGTTGAAAGAATAGCAATGTTTTGTTTCATTTTTCCCCCTTCATGGAAAATGTTTTGCCTTTTTTTTTTTTTTTTCCCAAAATGCCCTGAACTAACAATTTTTAGATAAAACCCCAAATATTTGGTTGTCAGAATTGTCTGAAAACTGAATCTTCTCTCTTTTAAAGAGATCTATGATTGTTTGTGGAACATGAAGTTCAGGTAAGTAATGACCCATTTTGTTCCATCACCTCAGTTTGTAATCTGTAATCACTCCTACTGCAAAATCCTGCAGTATTTTACTACTTTTTAAGGAGAAAGGGCCAACACAAGAAACGTGGTTCAGATAGATTACAAGGCAGAATCCGTCACTACGGGGAATGCTGGAAGCGTAAAGCATGAACTGAAACCTCCTAGGACACCTTCTTCCCTCTCTAGATGTTGGATTCTTCCTGCCTCTAAATAGAAAATGAAAGCATTTGTGGTTGTGGTTATGGAACATTTCCCACGAAATTTCAGGCATTTTTTCCGTAGAAGAGTGAAAACTCCTCCCCTCACACACGTGCATACACACAGAAACAATGGCTAATTCTACTTCAGTTTATCTACTTGTTCCTCTGACACTCGGGAAGGATCTGCTTCCTTCTATTCCGCTTCTATCCCCACATTTTTATGTAAATCTTTTTTCTAAATTCTCCTTTATGCTCAATTCCACTTGCTTTCGGCATCACATTTAAACTCCTTACCCTATCAATATCCACCATAGTTTGATTCCTGCCTATTCCTTTACTCTAGTTCAACAGCCAAGCAAATCTTCATCCAGTTGTGGCTACGATTACTGTTTTCAGCCCAGCTTTTCATTTTTTTTGTGGATGGCAGAATCTGTCCTAAAAAACATTTGAAACAAAATTAAATCGCTAAACCTTCTAGTATCAAATTTCCTAATTAACTGAGGTTTTTTTCCCTATTTTTTTCCTAGACAAAGGCTCAAACACAGGTAATAGATCTCCTAGTAACACCTGAATATCTTTTATACAATTGAATGTACACAGCTGGACTCAGTGCAATTCATTGACTGATGGTAGTGGAAATATTGACTCTGGTAGTGAAAGATGAAAATACAATATGTGATAACACAATACATCCTCTGCTTTTAGAAGTGATTTTCAAGGCTAGATATTTAGTAACTGCTATAAGAGCTGTTTGTAGATCAATTTTTTTTGTTCCATGTCCTTTGGGAAATGACCTTGCTGCTAAGAACAAGTAAGGCAGCATATGTGTTCCTTTAGACATGCTGAAATAAAAGGAATATCCTCACACATAATGGTTTTTCTTCATGCATATTTCTATAGAGCACTATAGCTCATGCCTGTAAATCACAGGTTTATTACCCATTTAGATCACATCCTGCACCCACTGAAAATAAGTACAAGTTTTCACTTCAGCAGAAGTTTCATCTGATGTGCTTAGGGCCAGGTTGTAAATGATAATTGAGTACATAAAAATGAACGCTGTGTGAGTTAGATACCTTGTCCCTGCAAATCCCACTTGCCTGGAAAATTTCTCAATGACTTCTGTAGGCATTGGTACTGGTTCATTTCCACATCAGCAAAAATGCTAGAGGAAAAAACATTATTGTGTGAATAGAGCCTGCTTTTCTTAAAAAAAAAGTTGATTTATTATGGCAGTTTTCATGACCTTTTTCATGATTGAACAGTACTTGCTGTGCAACTAAGTAATTCTTGTCCTGGAGAATCTTCACTAAGATTTAGGAATCAAACTATCTTCTTGCTGTTTTGTATTGGGCTCTGATGTTGCATCATATTACATATTGCTCTTCTAAGTCAGGGTTCCAGATTCATGTATAACTTTTCAGTCATAGCTTTCTCACCAACGTTGTGTATTGCTTGCTTCAAAATATTTTTAAACCTTTTTTGTACATATCTTTGCCAGACTACTGTATTACCATAATATTTGAAGAACATATCTAAAAAGTAGTGAAATAGAAATAGGAAATAAAACAGAATGAAGAATAACTCACTAATCCTAGATTGGTAAAAAAGACCTAGGGCTGAATCATCTATGATTTACAACTAAGCATTTTGAAGGTCTAAAACATATTTTAAATCTCCTTTCAGATTTCTTCAACAGAGAGCTATGAGATCTAGTTCTTCTATCTTATAGAACAATAATGAATTCTTCAAGCATCCATAGTCCAAGAATTTCCATAGATATTGGCAGAATTGGGGAAAAACTAATCATCCATATTCTTTCGTACAGTGACTACTTTTAATCATTTCCTAGAAAGAAACCAGAGACAAGTAGGTGGTATGTCAGTTAAGTGACAAGGAATTCAACCAAGGCCCTCCATACCTCAGAGCAAGGAGAAGAGCAGTCTGCATAGTGGCCTGCTTGTCCCCTGTGCCACCTGCCCCTGAGGAGAGGCAGAGCCCTCTTTCTTCATTTCCCGGCTTCATTTGGATCCTGTGGACAGGGAGAACGAAGTTGGCTTGGACATGGTATCTCCATCTCTACTGGCCAAAGGTGACTGGCTGAAAGGCTCATAAGCTGGAGAGATCCAAAGTCTTGGCTCAGCCTGCACTCTTTGGAAAGAGACACAGATATCTCCACAGGGCAACTCCTGTCTCAAGGTGGGATGAATTGCTGAACTGGAATGAAATACCTGAAATTCTGATAGGCTGTATTCATGCTTATCTTAGTATCCATTGTGTTAAAATGTGTTCATTGACAGATTGTTGCAGCTGTCTAAGATGAGTAGCTCATTACTTCAGTCACCTCTGTCTTGTTGTACCACTCTCTTTTCTAATGGAATACGGTTTAGAAACTGGATGATTGTGAATAAAATCATTCCGTCCTCTTCAGAATTGGTTCGAAAGAGAAGCAAGTAGTTTAGGGAAGGTAAAAGAATAGGAAACAGAGCATGAAGGCACGAGGTGCTTGACATCACAAAATCAAGATTCTTCACTCAGGATGTGATTCACCTAAGCTAACCTGAGGCATCAATATTTCACCAGTCTTATTGGGATCTTTCTTACCATAGTTGGTGAGTGAAAAGCATTTTAGGGCATGAGCCATCTGACAATACAGACATCTAACTAACTTTTATCATGCCATAAACATACCTGTTCTTTCTCAGTCACAAAGAAGGAAGCTAATGTGACTAGCTCAGACATGGATGTTTCCACTGTGGAAATCTACGTCTGGTCAGATGAATCCCCTCCACAGCAAGAGAAACATCTGCACCTCATAGAATCAGAATCTGAAACTTTTCTTGTGTGAAAAGGATATTTACAATGTGGAATAGACTTGATTGTGTGTATAACAGCTTTATTTTATATAAAAAAAACCAAAAAAATCATTTAAGAAAATCACATTTATTTGGCAAAAGCAAGAAAGATTTCTCTTTTCATATTCTCTAGACTGAGGTTATTCTTATAAAAAAATCAGAAGACATAATTTCTTTTCACTGTGCTTGATCTATATTTTTTTCAGGGACATATTATTCTGACAATTTTCAGATGTCAATGGTATTTTCAGGTACTTTTAGAAGTAAGTACCAAATCTCTCACACTAATCAAGGTCTGTGCCTTTACTCCTTCAGCTGATTTCAGAAGGTTTGCAGTTAGACTTCCAATGGACAGAGTGTCAGAGATGCTGAGCACTGCAGTGATTAAAAAGAGTTGGAACAGTTCTCAGGGCATCAAATAATACAGCCAGAATATTATGTGCCTAATAACAATATACTAAAGCTATTTTCAAAAAGCAGGTATCTTCACATCTCTTTTGTTTTCTCTTTACTTTTACTTCCTTAAATACATTAAATATTAGTTCTTTCCTATTGCTATGAGGCTATGCCTTCTGCTCACTGCACAGAACTATCTAACCAATGTATAAATACATTTTAAGTACATTTTGATCCTCACCTCATACTTTTTACAATATTTTTTGTAAAAAATGTTTTGTACATAATAAATAGAGAAAACAGAAAAACGTGCCCTCAAAATAAAATTTTATTATCACAAAAAATATTGTCTGTACACAGGTACATATTCTGCTCAGCTTGATTTTTTTTACAATGAACTATTGTTAAATACTCTTTACTAATAAGCAGAGAGGTGATCACACTTTTCCTTCATGTATCTTCTTAGTCATAACCAATAGTATTGAAATCCAGAGAGACAGACTTGTCATAGAAGTAAAATAAGAGCAGGAAAATGAGAGCGAGGAGGAGAAAATCCAGTAATTCAAATCACTTCTTGGAACTGATTTTGCAGTGATAATACGTAATGGACAGTAAACTATAACTAGTGCATACACATGGTCATAAAATTACATTATGCAATCTATTTCTTTAGAAAAAGAGTATGTGTGTGAATATATACAGTTACTATATAATTTTATATAAACTGTGACAGTATCATCATATTTACAGCAATTTTTATAATCCATGCTTGTTAACTCCAGCACGCCTCTTGGTAAAAAATATCTATAAGCCTACAGCAAATGTTGACCTATGTTCAATTCATTTTACTCATTTCAGCTTGCTAAATAGGTTATATGAGTTCACACTGTAGTTAGTCGGGGGAGAGAGACAGAGAGAGGTGTTTCCAGAAAATGATTCATATCACCCGAAGAGACACATGAAAAATAGGTGGAGTGAATAGCTTTCCTCTGTAACTTTGCTACCTGTGGATTAACTTGTAGGTTGCTGACTTTAGCTGAGAGAATTAACAACAACAATGACACTATAACAACGAGACAATTGATAGATATATAAATGAAAAATAAATATTTCCTTTATACAAAGTTATCTGTTCCTTTTAGGTAATCTTGTGTTTCACAGGTTTTTTGATATTGCAGCTGTCGATGGTCTGGGCATTATCACCATAGTAACTAATTAGCAAACTATTATACCAAGAGTTCAAAAGTCAAGGTGGAAATTTTCCAATATCATAGTTTACAAACATTTCTGTCTTTTTAGAGCACAACTGAGTCAGGTTTTTATCAGTTTTCATGTGTTCCCTGTAAATAGGAGAGCTAAAACATACTTTTCAAGCACAAATTAACTCAGATTACTTGCTTCCAGAATGTGGTACTTTACTACAGAACAGTCTTCAAATACCATACAGTTGATCATTATACATTATTTATACTCACATTTGTCTAACTTTCTTGGGATAGAGGTAATTCCAATGACTGAAAATGACTCATACACTTACTAATAATTTGACTTTTTTTCTCCCAATAAATATTCCTGATCTGACTGATTTTTCCCAGCTGTATTAGTTGTTTCTTAACTTATTCAATTTGGTCATGATTTTTTGAATGTTTAGTGATTTTGGATGTCTCAGCATATCAAGTTCATTTAGAGATTTCTCCAAGGCTTCTGATTTTCAGGAAGTGCTGAATAAATCATAAGTCATAGGTTCAGTATTGCTTGGGTATATTCTATAGGTTGTTTGCGATTTGCTTGCTATGAGAAATGTATAGTTGGGATTGGTCGTGGTGCTTTTTGGCATCTCTGTCTAGGGATTCATTTCTCTTCCTGTCCAAGCCTATGGAAGAGTAAGCCTTCTGACACCAGGCTCTGAAGCTTGATTAGAATACATCACTTATAAGCCTTTCCAGACTGGGGCTTTATATATGTGATTTGTGTTTTCTACATACATTAATAGGATACCTATCCAGAGCTGCCACATATTTACCTGTTTTTCCACTCAGATTTTGCATGCAGAAATGAACACCTGTCCATTAAGTATACCTGTTTTTAAACTATTTTTCATGATGCTCAAAAGACTAGGCACAAACATGACATCCTCGTTTCCATGTGAAAAGGAGTACAACTCATGCATTTGCAGCAAATGTACTTGGAAGGGACCTGCATATACCCCCATTTGTCATACATGTGATATATGTATTAGTCACCCTGACCTTTCAGGATCCTGTTCAAATGGATGAACACAGGATGCAGAGTAGGGTTTTAGCTCTGGGAGTGATCACATTAATTCTGGGCCACCATCCTGATAAACATCCATGGCACGACCACAACCAGAGTGACTTTATTTAAAGATTCCTGTGCCCCTTTCCACACTAACCAGCTGGGTCTGCCAGCATCCACAGCAGTGCAGAGACCCTGAGGGCTCCACAGTGTTTTCTTTTTATTTATTCAATTACATGGGGATGGATAAATACAGAATGAGTTTTACAGCACAGTGCAGCTTTCACAATGTCCAAAGGACATGTTATATGTTTAAAACTAGAAAATTCTCAAATAGTTTTCTGAAGGATATCCCAAGGACTCCAACACTTGACATGAGCTACCAACACAAGCCAGGGAAAGATAAGGAATTTTATTGGGTTTGAGATTCTTCTATCATCTCATTTGTAAAAAAAATAAATAAAATTGATTAATCAATGCAATTTAACCTTTTTTACTGTAACTATGCTAAGGTTAAATATGATGGACGCTTCTTTTTGTACATACATTTTTATTCTACTATCATGTTAACTGGTTATCAGCTGTACTGTTATTTACTGGCAACCAACTAATCATTCATTGTCTTCTCATTAAAGCTTTAGTTTGCTGCTATCTTTTTCCTTCTATTTGGAAACATACGAATCTCATAGTTCACATTCTTCTTTTGTAAATTGTTCTTACCCTGCTCTAACAGAGAGTTCAATAAACGAACTAGAGACAAATAAATTATGCCAGGATTTTCAAAGCACCTAAGGGAGGTGGGTGTTGCATTCCTGGGAAAACCAAGATGAGTTGGCTGACTAACTCTGCTAGTCTCCGCTGAAAGCTTGAAGTCTGATTTTCTAAATAGGAAGCCTTACTGTACAGGATGATGTTCTGCAAGCCTGCCATTTTAACCACAGTTTAGCTTGTGACTATCTGGATCAGAAACTTCAGCCAAAAGGTGAATCAAAAGCTCTCCACAGCAGTCCATACCTGACTTTGCCAAACATGGAGAGGAACCCACAACAGGAAGCCGCCTTGTCTCTTTTTCACTGGCATACACACATTAAGCATAGAAGTGTTTCAAAGAAGCATGAGAGCTGCATAAAGGTCAGCAGTCCAAAAAAGCACAAACAATATTAATTCGGCTTGGATCCAGAGGAGACACAGCACCCTATCATGGCTTCAGTTCAAACACTTCTAATTGCGTTTGCTGGCCATGTATGAGGTCAGGTTTCCAGGTTTCACTATAGGTACTTTCACTATTTCGCCATAGGTACTTGCCTAAATTTAAATCAGCAATAAGACTTGACGGTGTGGAGAGCTGGGTTCTTTCTTCTGGACATATGTTTTCAGTTATGGTTGAACTTTTCTCCTCCTCGTGCTAAAGTCCTAAAACATTCTGTGGCAGTAAATTTTTCAATCAGTGTTTATTAAAGGAGCGTGTGGACATTCCATGTGATGTGAGCACTTCTCTTATTAAAGTTGTCATTTGTTGACAAATGGGCTGCAATTACAGTATGTGTAAGAACATTACACGTTCTTTGTGCTGACAAGCCTAATTACATAATTTTCTATATGTATTACTAAGCAAATCAGAGGGAACAGCAATGGTGGATTTGGATCAGCAAATAAGAAAATCAAAGAGACCTCATTTAAATGATAATGGTAGAATGTGCATTATGAATAACTATTAGGTAATGAAATATATTTATTTGATTTTTGTGGTACAAAGCAGACCTCATACTGAGATGCAGATGGCTCAGGGCCATTTCACAACATACAATAGTTATCCACATTATGGGAGGAGCCTTGCAGGATTCTGGGTTGGCATCCAACCAGTCCAATACAGACATCTTTTATTTGTCTGAAGAAAGAGAGCTACAATAGTTCTTTTATATAATCCTCCATTTATTGTCTTGAGGTTTTTGCACTTCAGCAAGAAGATATTAAGAATTGGCTCTCATAACCAAAAGCCAAATCAAAGAAAGGTTTCATGTTTGGATTTAAAAAGACCCCCACATAGTACATTTTTATGGCCTATGGAGATACGGCCCTTAGACAAACCTCAGAGATCTTTATTTCCTGAGGATATCTCAGAAGTACCACCAAACTCAGAACTCTGAACATTGGGGGATCAATGTGTGTCACCATATCAACAGAGATTCAGGTTCTGTTTTTGATTATGCCACTATGAATCCAGAGCTACTCCAATGGTTTCACAAAGTTCAGACAGATGTCAGTGAAGGAAGAAAACAGCTTTGGAGTCTGGCACCAGGGAAAACACGGAGTCACCAGTGGCCAGACCTTCTACAGAAGACGATATATCCTCTTGCTGTGCAGACATAATTTGCTGTAGTCATGGTGGCAGACTGGTCCAAATAAATGTTGAGTTTAATTTGCAAAAGTTAATTCCTAATTTGGAATAATGTTTGTGTGTGTGTGAGTGTGTGTGTGTGTGTCTTTAATTAGTGCAAAGTACTCAGATGTCTTTTTGTTGGAAATTCAATACAGTATCTAAAAAATTGATCTAACAGTTCCTGTGCCATCCAATTGGTGTTTGAAATCAATGTTGCAAAGATTTTCTAGACAACTGTAAGAGCTATGAGCTAAATTAAGTTCTGAAGATGCTGCACCTGAGCCAGCTTCCACAGAAGTCAGTGAGAACTTCCTTAGTAACTTTCCCAGAAATGACAGTGGGTTACATGTTCCCAAAAATTGATGGGGACATCTGCATGGGGATTTGTTTGGTTTTTGAAAGGATCTGTGAGAATAAGTGTGCTGTTCTGGGAAAACCTGAGTAAACAGGTGGGGTTTGCATTTAGTCTTTAGTGTGGCAACTGGTCATCCTTGTTTCTTCTTAACAGCAGGAAACTGAGTAAGCGTTGCTTGATCCAGCTAAATGAAAATACAGTTTTATATTCATAATATCCAGAATAACTATTTTACCTGAGAAGTGAGTTTCTTAAGTAGTTTCAGGATCAAATTTCAGACTCCCTATTACTTGTTTGCATATTTTTTAAGTATGTTTAAAATATATTTTTAATTACTTAAAATTTGACTAGTCATTGCCTATAAAAAATGTTAAACATTAATTTTTCATTCAGTATGAACTACAGATTTTACAAGTATTGGATATCCGTGTCAACAGTATATTGCTATATGAAGGGTGACATTAACACTAGAACTAATACAAAAAACCCTTACTGGAAACAGTTCAGATATTTTTGCTCTATTTGCACAATGCAAAAATAGCCTAAATACATTTTTAATGCAATCAGCTGAATTCCGTAAATCCAAATTGTGTGTTAACTGCTCATGCTGATTAGTGTGAAATATTAATTTGCACTAATCAGCTTGAGGCAAGGGAAGCATAATAAACTTGACACATACATTTCATGCTTTACAGTGTTGGAACTTGTTTACAGTGCAGTGCCTGTAAACACTATCACTGCTGTTAGTTATACCACAGGGGCTGTATATCCAAGGTGTGCTTGGAAAAATTTCCTTAGCCGATGCTTCAGCTGTTTCAATGTTGTTGTGAAAATCCTGGTCTTTGAGAACTGATGGTCTGCACCAGCTAAATGTTGTCAGAAGCATTTGTCTCTGCAGTGAGCCAGAGCATCTGATTCCTGCCCTAGCTCTTTCATGACTAAGTCATTTACATTCATGTTCCCTCTGCTCTCGGTGTACCAGGGTGTGATTAGACTCCGCAAGCCAATGGCTTCATGCTTCCCTTTTATGTGAAACACGTGCATTTACTAACCAAATAAAACTAGGCCTAAAGAAATAGACCAGCTATTAGGCAAACACATGGGGGAGTATCAACATGTCAGGTTTCAAAAATTATGTCTGAGGGTTGCTCTTTGCATCCCATCTCACTCTTCTGCAGAACGGTGCATTCAATTCCTGCATTCATAGGCTAGCATTACCTGCAATCAGCATCTGATTTAGCAAGCACACCCTCCCCAGATGCTATTTTACGCCATAAATGCATCATGTGATGTGATAAACAGGGGCTCTTTAATACATGACTAAATATGTAGTACCTTGGATGCTGGGTCACAGTGAAAGTGAGAGTCTGACAGAAGGCTGGAGGGGAAAAGAAATCTATTTATGTGTACTTAAGACACTCATATGCATGAGTGAGAAGGGATAATCTGTGCAGACAAATCTGTTGCTCACTGCTGCCTGGGTTGTCCATGCTCCATCTTTCCTATTCTCTGTGCACTGCTCTGCAAGGGTCTGGCCGAGATCGCAGCCCTGCAGAGCATAAGGGATAGACATGAATGAAAATACATATGGTGAAAGTCACCATTCGGTTGAACTGTAAAATTGCAAAGGCCTGTAATTCTACTGGCATTTCACTGACCTCTGTCCTCCTATATTTTTCTCTTCACTTTAAAGATAAATTATTCCAGGACACAACTATATGGATGCTGTACTCTGAGCTGGTTTTTCAGATTGTCTATCAGAGAAGTGCTGGAAGTAAGATCTGAAATGTGGGCACCCCAGCCTTTAATGAAGAAGAGGGCATTCCTCGTGCTGTGTCAAGAGGCAGCATGGAAAAGTTTGAAATCTTTAAGTGTGATGTGTTTACATGTGATTAATATGATCTAATAAAACAACATAATTATCTCATACGTTCTGCTCCCCAGGGCAGGCAAAGCTCAGCATGTTGCTGAGCACAAAACACATTGCTTAGCACAAAGCTCATGACAAGCTCATTGATCCCAGTGAAACCAGTAAATGCCGTTTACACATAACGAGTTATACATTTGGTGGGCTATGCTATCAACAATACCGGTTCGATTACACTCATTTATGTTTCCTAGAGGCAAATGGAATTTGCCTTTTACTAAAAAGGCGCATTTGAAACTTGAAACAGGTTGATAGTGTCAGTTCTAATAGTAAATGGACGCATACATCAATGGCCACATGAAAAGTGTTCATCATTCATTGGTTCTGTTAAGCTTTTGAACAATATATCTAGAGCTGGAAGAAATTTCATTCATAGTTTCCTTCCCCCACCTCTGAAGGTTTTCTTTCTGTATATATCAAGGGAAATTAAAAGAACCATTGGTAATTGTAGGTGTACAGATGTTCAGTTTGGAATACTTTTTTATCTTTTAATGGTCTGCGAACAGACTCCAGCACTGTCTTAAAAATCTTTGGTGCAATCATTTATCTGTGTATTTCACTCCACTGTATTGGACTAATACAGCTAATCAAAAAGTGAAGCACTTAGCAGCCAGGGTGTTTTATTATGTATGTTTAGCCTGAATAAACACAACAACTCCACTCTTTCATTTTCCCCAACCCTGTCAAGTTTCATAAATTAAGTAGAGTGTGGCAAAGTCAGCTGGATGGAACATTTTTAAGAATACTAGATCTTGCCTACTTTTATCTTTTCTCACACAAGTAAATCCCACTTAAGCTCCTCACAGCTGTGTGAGAGGGGAAAAAAAAAAAAGAGGAAGGAAAAAAGGATGACTCAGATCCTGGCCCTTAAAAGCATTTTTTTACCTCTGCACTAGGGAGAATTCCATTTTTGGAGAAATGTAGTATTTTAGTCCTGACCACTCATAATTCATTATATCTTCTTAATATCTCACATACCTCTGTCAGAATTCAGCTTGTGTGATTATACTTAGAGAAACTTCAATTCTCTTTGTGGTTTCAACTTATCACATCTATATATAGCTATATTCTTCCTTTTTAATTGTGTCTTTTTCATCAACTAAACACTTTCTCTCCTTACAACTATTCTAGCACATTTTATCTTTTTCCATCTCTTTTACTCTTAACAGGAGCTAGCAAGTGCTAGTCTGAACAGAATTTCAACACTTCACTGCAAGACTTTTCTCTAATGTTAGACGGATTCTTATTTACTAAGTTAACATTGAGTGAGATAGAAAATATTCAGCAACTTTGAATTTTAAGCTCTTTCACTTGTTTGCTGTGGGAACAAAGAAACTAAGTTTTTCAGTTTGGGGTTTTAAATCACTGTGCTGTATATAGCAGTATATATTGCCTGTGTTTATTAATGTATTTACACAGTTTATAGTCAAGGGAAAAGATAAACAATATATCATACAAATTTCATTAAAATACACAATTGAACCTTCTTCCTTAAATTTATTACTATTCATAGGACTATCTTCATTGTTTTAGCTTCTGTACAAACACTTAGGAAGAGACAGCAATTACTCCCAAGCACTTGTAATCACACTTACGCGTAGTTAATTAATTAAATTAAATCAAGAATAAATCATTGTAAAATAATTTAGCTGAATCCAACAAGACTTTGCATCATTTTAACTTCATGTGTTTAAAAAGTAATGTGATGGCACTGATGCAGATTTTATTTAAAAATAGGATATCATCATACAAGATAAGGCTCCTGAAAAACTTGATGTTTGTACATTACATACAGTAAAGGAAGAGCAAGTAATGGGTCGCTATGCAGAAATGAGTGTCTAAGGCTTCAATCATTTAAACATCTTGCCTAAAGAAGGCAAGTGAAGTTCAAAGCAGAGAACAATGGAAAGAATCCCAAAACAGGAAATATCTGTTACAGACATTAGAAATGCAGTAGATGATCCAGGTGCAGTCACATACTGACCAGGAAGGCATATTAGGCTTTGTTGCAGAGAATAACAAATCCCCAAAGCATTCAGCTTGATATGCAGCTGCAGAGCACAAGACAAACAAAAATTATTCCAGCAATAAAAAAATACAATAGAAATCAAAGGATATAGTTCTGCTTCTAAAAATAACACTGCTCATTAGACTTCACCTAACAGGCAATATGCATTCTACTTACTATGATTTAGAGATGATGTGCATATAAACTATACCAGTGCCTAAAGGCACGCAGTGTTTGGCAGGAGGGATATAAATTTTGGTGTTTAGTAGCACCAGAATTAAAGAATAAAAGGCTGAGAATGTAATGAGCCCACATAATTATTTCTTAAATGTCTCCATTTTGTGGAAAGATGGTTATAGAGTACGCGACAGAGACTAGAAGCAAAATAGGTCTATGTAGCAAAGAGGAGGAAGGTAGCTTCAGTTTACCAAAAGGCTTCTGAGACTACTGGATCAATTGGCTTTGCAGGTTGAAAAATGCACACACAAAGCCCTTTCCACGAAAGCAGGATTTAGATCTTGCTCGACATTTTGCCTTGTTCATGGCAGCCCTCTTTCAACAAAGAAAGCCAATGAATTGGGTTTTCACATATGGTGAAAAGACCCATTTAGGGAGGTGGGGATCCAAAATGACAAGAGAATGAGGTGGTGATAGGGGGATGAAAGGAGACTCTCCATCTCCCCTCTGCTGTGAGGGGTCCAGCAGCTGCAGGGAAGGGGGCAGCTGTGGGGGATAGGCAGCAGCAGGGCTGCCAGCCCTGCACACCCCCGCGTGTAAGGGAGTAGGTCTAAACTCACAGCCCTGCCTTGTTTCCTCCTCTTGAATGCCCAAACTCCAGTGATGGCTTCAGGCCACAATACTGCCTACTGTGAGCTGAAAAATAAATAAAATAAACAGTAAGACTTTGCCCAGTAGCTGAGAAATTTGCAGGATGTGCATGGACCTTTGCCAGGGATGCAGAAGTAGAAGCCAGGTTTTTCTTCTGATGCAGTGAGAGAAGTCTAAGAAGAGGCAAATGCTTTCCTCCAAAACATAGGTTGGTGGGATGAAACAAACTCTCATAAAGTAATCACAAAGCTGCTTCCAGCAGATAGGGAAAATAAAATACGGGTAATATTACCAGAGTCAAAGAATCACATAAACAAAGAAAAAATACTACTGGCCTTAGAAGGAAAAAGGAAAAAGGAGGAGGTCATGACTTTCTAGATGTACAAGAAAATTCAGCTACAATCCAGGTTCTCTGAAAGGCAAATGAAAGCCTTTTCTGTTGGACTGGCCTGATCCTCTCGTGAGATGGGTTGAGTCATTAGACACAATGTGAGAGATATGCCAGGTTATTGTTGCTATACGAAAAGCTGTCTTTCCATCTGTGACTGGTTGATACAAGCTAAAATTCATCAAAGGACTGAGTGGATATGAAGTTTGCCACAGCTGGAATGAAAAGCTCATCCAAGGTTTCAAAAACAGTAGTCTAAATATAGGTTCTCTATATATGTGTAACCTGTTTTTCAAAAATGTGGAGTTCTGTTAGCTGTCATATGAAAATCAGGCCAAGTCTACTTCACAGCTTCAATAGGGATTCAGTAAACCACATATAAGCAGGTACTTTTGAAAACTTCATCTCTACTTTGATTTCAATATTGCCCTTTCAGATTGAACATTTCAAATTCAATCTTTGAACAGAATAAGCAGACATTCCCAGGTAGGTACATAGGAGAAGGACCAAAAACCAAGAAGAGATAGAAGGCACGGTGATTTTTTTTTACACTCCCTCTAGGGAACAAATTTTGTGTTATCTGGCAGTAAATTACTGCCTCCTACCATGCTGGCTGATCAGCTCTAGGCAATCCAAACAGGGAATTGAAAGCTCTGGTAGTCCCTTAGGCGATGTCCCATCCCGTCTGGTCTGGAGAAGCAGTGGAGGAAGAGATGTTCAAGTCTCAGGTCTAACAGAACAGAAGTTTTGGCAGCTGGAGGAGTTCCTGCTCATTTCTATGGTTCTGCAGTGATTTGCAGACATTACATTAAGCAAATTGAAAAGGAGACAAAATGGATACCAAATGTTCATAAAGCCCAGGCAATCGACCGACATTTCTGACTGTAGTGTAGATTTGGATTAATCCCCTGAAACCAGCAGAATTAGTTCTAGTACAAGAATCAGTGCTTGCGAGCTACTGAATAGCCTTAGCTCTGTCTCAGGCCACATTCTGGCAGTCAGGATGCTGAGTCTGGTCTTGTATTATTTGGAAAACAGGAAATGAAAAGGAAATTTCAGAAAGAGGATTTCCTCAAGGAAGGGAGATTCTGAAGGGTGTGGGAGGCAGATTCTTCAAGGGCTGTTTGAGCTAGTGCCAAATTCAAGAAAATGGAGATATTATTTTGAGCTAAGAATGAAAATTAAAATATGATTGATATATACTCCATTAATTAAATGATAAAAGCTGAAATAAATCAAACCTATTATAAACAAATTAGCATTAAGTAATTACTGCTTATAACCCCAAAGCCACTTCAAACAAGAAAAGGTACCTCATGTTTCAGCTTTAGATTATCTACATATACAGAATTAGTTTCTAAATGATACACCAGATTGCCTTTACTGCATCATAAAAATCCACTGGCTTTGTTATGCACAAACATTGCATCTTTAGCTTTGACTAGAGGTTGCTATTTTTCCAACTGTGATAGGCATATTTTACTTCTCTAAAATATAATTTGTGATTGACTTCATTTATAAAATATAGTATCAGTGAATAACACATCTTTTTAAACTAGCCAAATTTGATATTTCAGCATATAGTTCTTCAGTGAAGTTTCCATGCATGGAATATGGTGGGGGATCCCATTTCTGCCTGCCTTCCCGCTTCACTCCAGACATAGGTAGGAAGAAGTTTATGTTACATGAAAATAGAATAGCACCCTTTTAAACATTTTATCAGCTCTCTAATGGTACTCACAGCGTTTTGCTTAGAATGCACTAGAAACTAATAAGGGCACGCAGCCAGGACTGAATATTTGTACATGCTTAGTAAATATTCTTATTTGTAATCCAGAAGTACGTGTGTATTTATATTGTTTCTGCTAGGCAGAGAAAAACAGACACAATAACATTTAATAGTGTCCATAATTTTAGACCTGTAATTCCAGTGAAGTCAATGGGTCCTCCCTGGTTCTTAAACTAAGAAATATGCTGGAATTATTTCAAACTCCTTAAAAAAAGCAATCTTAATATTTAAAGAGACTTCATAATTTCTATATTTAGAAAAAATTACTCCAGGAGAAAATTATCCAGACAGAACATGCTCTTAAATACTTACATGCAAGTTTATTTTTTATAATTGTTGACTGAGTTCTGGGAAGATGCATCAATTACTAAAAATAGACCTAAAGTAAAAAATGTAGGAATAAATTTGACTTTCAATGGCAGTTTCATTTCCATAAAGACAGCACCATTGAGGGAATACACCTAAAATTAGGGAACTTATTTATGATTCCTTCAGCTTCATTTGCATACTACTGTATCAGCTCTGTTTGTTCCTGTTAGTCAAAACTACATGGCAATTTAGTCTGATTTGGAAGCCTAAAGTGAAAAAGCCAAATTCAAATTTAGGCACCTGGGAATTTTCCCTTCAGAGGTATTTATGTACCTTACTCTCCCCGAAATAAATGGAATTCAGCGATTAAAAATATTCAGAAATGTAGCCTCTTCACTGCGAAAATGAATTACTTTCCCAAACTGCTGAACATCCACTACTTAAGTTCATGAAAACAAACATGCACAGAGATGGTATTCCAGCATGAATGCATAGGTCTAACTTCAATAAATTCTTTTAAGTATTTTGAATTCAAGTTTCATTTTTTAACCAAAATTAATAACACAGAAAATCACAGAAACATAGAATAGTTGGGTCAACAGGGACCTCTGGAAGTCATCTAGTCCAACCCTCTGCTCCAAGCAGGATCAGCTACAGCAGGTTGCTCAGGATCAGTTGGATTTTGAACATCTCTCAGGATGGAGACTCCACAACTTTTCTAGGAAACTGGCTTTAGAAGTATTTGACCGCCCTTACAGTAAAATTTTCTTCTTACGTTTACATGGAATTTCTTGTATTTCAGTTAGTGCCCATTGCCTCTTCTCCTGCCACTGGGCACCACTGGGAAAATTCTGGCTCCATCTTCTTTACACCCTCCCACCAGGTATTAATACAAATGGATAAGATCCCCCTGAGCCTTCTCTTCTCCAGGCTGAATAGCCCCAGCTCTCTAAGCCTCTCCTTGACAGATGCTCCAGTCCCTTAAACATCTTCGTAGCCCTGTACTGGACTCACTCCAGTATGTCCAGGTCTCTCTTGTACTGGGGAACCCTGCACTAGACCAAGTACTCCAGATTTATTCCACCAGTGCTGAGCACAGGAGAAAGATCACCTTCCTCAAGCTGCAGTGCTCTTCCTAATACAGCCCAGGAGGCTGTTGACCTGCTCTGCTGCAAGGGCACATTGCTGGCTCATGTTCAAGTTGGTGTCCACCAGGGCCTGTAAGGTCTTCCTTGCAAAGCTGCTTTCCCGCCAGTTGGCCCCAGCCTGTCCAGGCACATAGGGTTTTTCGCCTCCTGGGTCAGGCCTTTAGCATTTCCTTTTGCTGAACTTCATGAACTTCCCATCATCCATCCCTCTGTCATCTTGATGAGATCGTAGCCCTGCAACTGCATGCAGCCCTCTCATTCTCTCCATTTGTTCTTCTTTGCTGCACACTGATTTCCCGGAAAAAGAATGAGCATTCCCCACTAATGCTCTGCTCCTGGCACTTCTTTATTTGTGTGTATACAGTTGCAGTGGCCTGCCTTTTGTCCTGTTCTGTCGATTTGGCAGTGTCTCCTTCCACATCAGCCAGTCTACCACTTCCCCTCTTGATTGTGGGTTATCATCTCCTTCCCCCATCATTTCTAGTTTAGGGCTCTCCTCAGCAGGTTGGCCAGCCTGTTGGCAATGATATTTTTGCCACACTTGGTCAGGTCAATCCTACCTCTTCCTAGCAGTTCTCAGTCCTCAAAGAGAACTGTGGTTTTGTAAAGCAAATCCCTGACACCAACACCAGCTGCTCAACCAGTTGTTGACTCTCAGGGTCCATGTACGACAGATGTGCATGCATAATCTCACAGCAATGATACTGTCTAATTGCAGTGCTGTCTCAGGGCATAGGCTGATGGGGCTGATCCCTGCTTTGAAGAAGATCCTGGTGCTGTGAGTCTCAATACATCATTTTGGGCTGAATTCACTCTGGTTGTAATAGAAAGGCAGTCTTTACAAGCAGAGATCTTTCTTGTAGGTTTTGATGTGCATGCATACCATGGAGGAAGAAGCTGTTCCTGAGGACTTTGGGCTGTTTAAGATAGTACATACAGAGTGGTTCAGTGGTTTCGGGAATATCTGGTAAACAGATAATTTTTTGAAGTGAAACAATCTTCATTTCTAAAGAACTTCGGCCCCAAGAGAAAACTTCATAAATAGGTCAAAAGCCAACATGACTGTAAATGTATCCATTTTTAAAGAAGTCCTGATACCAAGCCCAGCTTTTTAAACTTGTTTCAACTCTGCTAATGATTGTGAATTTATTGTTATTATTAATATTAACATTATTTCTAATCTGAATGTAATTGAAATGGCAAAGCAGCTGCAAAACTTCAAAATGCTTTCAAAATTATTATTTTATCAAAGTTACTGCAAGCAGGATCTCTTTCTCTTTGTGGTTAATCTTCATTGATTGGGAATGAACAAGCAGCAGTAAATTTCCAAATGCCTGTATTTGACTAGAAATAGCAATTACTCGATGCCTAGTAATATGCATTTCAAATGTGTTTGGCATTCTTTCAATATTCATTGATTACTGTTACCAGCTTAACAAATTAAAATGCATCCACAGGTATGAGAGGATATAGGATTTGATACTGGTTGAAATCATGGTCATAGAGAAACCACTGACTTTGCCATTGACTTCAAAGAGATGTCAAGTCAATGGTCTCTCAAGTTAGGTGTTGAGTCTCTAGCAGTGGTCAATGGCAGATGCTTTCCTTTTCTTTAGACAGAAAAAGACAAAAACCAAACTTAATTTACTATTATTTCAGTAGGATGGTCATATTGCTTCTGACTTTGCAGGTCTTCCAATAACCTTAAGGTGAACATCCCTAAATACTCTTGATATTGGCCTGGAGTATTCCTAAATATTTTTAGATACCACTGCTACCACAGGCTATAATGTAAAATATCTACACCGCGTATCCAATTAGCAGAGGAAGCAGTCTACCCTAAAGCAAAGAACACAGCAAAGAATCTGAAGAAATACAAATTCTGCTGGTTTTCTGCTGCCAATGTTGGAAAAGTTAGCTCATCTTTCTAACACAGATGCTTGAGAAAATGTTCCCATCCCATGGAACCTTGGACAATGAGAAAAACATGACCTTTCCACAAAGTGGTGAAATCAATGCCTTTCAATGTTGCACTGCAACCCCCAATTTATAAATTGATCACAATATTCTGATGTGAAGGGCATTAAGTTGGGATAAACACAAGTTCAAGACTCATTTTAATCACTTAAGCAAACCTTTAGCAAAGGAAACTGAAATCAATTGAGAATTTTTAAAAACTTAGGCTGGGATTCATCTTTTCTAAATGCAGATGCCTCCACCGAGACATCTAATCAACTGATTTACTCACTTTAGGATGTCTTTACAGCCAAGGGAGATGGAGTCAGTGGAGTCTAAGGCTGACTCATCACAATTCAAAATCCCTATAAATATCCACATTGCTCTACTGTTTTCAAAGGAGACTGAGGATGGCTTGCTTAATTATATAAGTTTATATCAGAGAAGTCTTAAGTTAGAATTCCCTGAGATATTAGTGAATAAAGTCCAAGCTTCTTATCTGAATTGGTCACTTTAGCAAACAACATAGATCATCGGCTGCTCTGACAAAAGCCCTGATCCTTTGGTAATCATTGCTCTGGAAGTGTCTCTTGCAACCAATAGACAAATTTCATTTAGAGAAATCTGCATTGATGGAACATTTTTTTTAAATAGAAAATTGTCTGTCATCTCTATCACATGTGCCTCTATATTCCTCAGTAAACTAGGAATAATGGCTGCAATTTCTTTTCATCCCAATTGCTTTGGGATTAAAAGTGCTTTGGGATGAAAAGTGGGTAAGAAGAATTAAAACTAGATATTTCAGTTCTTAAGTCCCATTAGGATCAGTAGAGTCAGGTAGCAAAAATAAAATTAGGAACTAAATACCTTTGCACATCTGGGCTTAAATAAAGGGGAAAAAATTCAGGCCTGAATTTCAACCCGAAAAATGTCATATTACTCTTTGAACATAAGCCTGGAATCCTCATTGGTATTTTTGGCTAGTTCCTGTATTATGCTGCTGTCTGGCTGAGTTTACATAGGAACATATTGGTTTTCTCTTCTCCCTCCTCCTGCATCTCTCTCTCTCCAATACAAACAGCATGGAAGTATCAGCACTTAACAAAAAGAAAGAGGCCATAGGAGTGGACCAGCTCCTGGCTCATGCACAGGGAAAATCTTTTTTTCTTTCTGACAGGACATTCTGGAAACATCTACTTTTCATTTCAGGCTTTTCTGTGACAAAAACAAGCTCTTTCTAAGCCTATTAAATCATTTCAGTTTGAGGCCACTGACATGTTACATTTTTCTAGTGTCCCATATTGTCAGTCTTGTTCATCTCGGGAGAGAGTTAAAAGTAAACATTTACTTTTACCTGGTGTCTCTTGTGGATATCAGTCAAACATTTTTTTTTAAAAAAAAAAAAAAAAAAAAAAAAAGTAGACTTGTGCAAGTGTGGCAATGTTTTTTTCCAGGAAATGTGATTGTATGGCTGGATTCACATAACTGTGGGCCATTTTATCAACCCACATCATCTTTGTTATTGTAACATACATCTCACTGCGGCAGTATTTAAAGATTATAGTCAGGCTCATTTTGCAAGGCCCTATGAATGAGCTGTGCTTCACCTAAATTTCACCATCTAGGAATTAGAAACTAACTTAGTGCTTAAGTCAATCATTTAGGTTCCCTTTAATGAATGAAGTGTCACGAAATTGTCCATTACAAGAGATTGGCACCTCTGGAAGAAAAATTAAAGCCAGCTATCTCATACACAGGGGCTACTGCTGTTTGCTGACAGAAAAGGGGCAAAGATGATGAAGCTAAATTAAATTTAGTGGTTACTCAGAAGCACAAGGAATGAGCCCCTCCCTCTCAATTGACTAAGGAGAGCAGGAACCACCATGTCCTATGAAGCAACTGGAGAAAAGGGTGCGGTAGTAGGCATGTCTCTGTCTGTCAAATCCTGGCCACCAGAGCTGGCTGGCTGCATAAGAGAAATATGCCAAACCTCAAATAGGATGTTACAAATTATGTCTATTTTCTTGTTCAAGTGGAAAGGTCCAAGTGCAGGTGCTTTTCTGAAGAAGTGTCTGACAGTTTCTCCATGAACAGGTCCACAATCTATTCCTTGTTTGAACACAACAGGAGAACACAGGCCGGTGAATTTATCTTCCACTTCCCCTAAAAGAAAATATAAAATGCAATGTTTCATTGTTTCTCTATAAACAAAAGTGAAAGAGTGCCTCCTTTATCCCACAAACATACACACACAGAAGTGTCATGGTAAATCTTTGCTGCAAGGTGATAAAACAACATACAAAGGTCATGCAAGGGTAAGGTCAACTTCTATTGCTCTTGGGTGATTTTTTATTACCTTGGGTTTGAGTCTGCATACTTATTTGTTTTTTATGTTTTAATTTGCAAGAAGTCTTAAATTAGATTGTTTACAGTTCATGAAGGTAGACATGAAAAAAAAAACATCTAATGGGTGTCTGTGCTATTAACATACAGATGTTCCTTTCTGAACATACACTAATACAGCTATCTCCAGATAATCCTGACACTTTATAGTGAACAAAGTAAGTCTTCATTTTATTTATCTCTGAGCTGACACTCAGGTCAAGCTGAGGATTTTGCTTCCAACTTTCCAAAACAATCCTTCTCATAACCAAATTTGGAGTTGTTTTCCGAGGATATTGCCACTGATTGCAATAGCACTATTTAGCAAGAACTGTGAGTAGAGGTGTAAGAGACTGACATCTAGAAAGGATCAGCCTAAAGTTTGAATATATGAGGATATTCTGAGAGAAAGAAGGAAAAGGTCTACCCGGCATTTCCAAACAGGGACAAAAGTGCTGGAGACAGAAGTGAACAGGTCTTACCCAGAAATAAGAAGAGAAGGAAAGATTGCAATCTCCATAGATGGAATAACATAAACAATTAAAAATATATGCACCACTGGTCTTTAGTCAAGTTCAAAAAAGAAATTCCATGGGGAGTTAACGGTTGTACAGGTTTACTACATGGGTTCATTACAACTTTCCACGTTTCCAAAAAGGGGTAAATTGTAGCTACCTGGAGCTCCCCTCTGCCTACTTGCTGACTCTGTTTTGCTTCCCAAGTTTGCCTTAGAGCTTGGCAACATATAATCATGTAATTCCACCTGTAGTTCCTGAGCTGTTGCTGCAGAGCATCCTGTATGACATTCCCTGGCAATATCCCCAGAATTCAGCTTTATTATTCATTCTGGCTTGCCACAAGGCTTCTGCTTCTGAAGCTTCCTGCTTCAGTGTCTTCCAGACAAAGAAATAAATTGGAGACGGAAGAAAGGTAAGATAAGAACAGTGGTTTTCTGCTAAGCAAAATTCACCATGATTCGTATGAAAACATTGGTACCACGAAAGTTCTGATATTGATACTGTACTGATATCATTTAAGAACTTTGTTTCATAGGAAAAGAACCTACAGGGCAGCAGGAACTCCCATGTTACATGGAAGATGTTGGTATTTAATTGAGCTTTACATATGACTTATTATAATAGCACTTAGGGTATTTCCACATTGCACAACATCATGCCGCTTAGAGATACCCCAATAATCTATAAAAAGGCCCTACTGAGAAACTAATTAGTCAAGGCAGAGCCCTGTGTTAATTCTACTCTATTGCTTCTGGTATTGCACTAGCTCTTTCAGAAAGACAAATAAAAGGCAAACTGAGCTGAAATAACTGGCCTGGGGATACAGAGGGTGGGATTCATCTCACCTGACTTTAAACATCAACAATGTAGACATTTAAAACCAAGCTAGCCCCTGGGGCTCCATTTATAGTCACTGGAGATAAATATGCCCTTTTAGGGTGCCAATCATCTGCCCTATTTCAGACGTCTAATTTAGGAGACAATGAATTGCCCCCTGGATTCTATTGACTAGTTCTTCACTGACTATCAACTGAGCCAGAAGCCACATGCAGGTGTCTTCAGTACAGACATTTGCATTTCCACCTGCAAAGTCAGTGATGAATAGTACATGTTTCCTTTATTCCCAGATCTGTACACTATTCTGTAGATCATACCAACATTTTGTTGCCTCTCCTAGTAACAGAGAGACTTGCAATTATGCAAGTCTATGATATTTAGAGATAGTTCAATTATCATATAAATTAAAGTATATTTAATGGACTAGTCAGGTAACTAAGCAGTTTGCTGGTATCAAAACCTAACATGTTAAAAATAGGAAACCTAATTTTAGTATAATTAAAATCCCATCTAGGGTTTCAGTTGCATTCTCACTGGTCAACATCACAATGGTTTAAAACATTAAATTTTTGATTCAGTTGTAAAAACAGAGATGTAGTCATGCAGTTACAGCGTCACGGCAGGGCTTGTCAAATAGGAGCACCAGTGCAAGAAGGCACAGCATCATGCAATATAGCCCAGTCACGAACAGTGCAAAAAGAAATATGTCTCTGTGTACAGTAGGAGATCCATTTCCACTAGATCTGAATAAGTACTAAAAACTCAGCAAGTATGGGCAGTGCTATGTGAGTAAGGACTGCAGGATGAATGAAAATGTATCATCTGTGGTATCCTAGCTTCAATTTGCTGCAGAAAATGGAAGGTATCGAAGAAAGGATAAAGGAAGAATACTGTAGAAAGTATAGCATTTCATTACTAAATACACTGAGGAAAGGCTTGGCTGCAGATTCAGGCAAATAAATTGGTTGTCTGCAAGGTAGGTGTCTGCACGTCAGGTGGGTGTCTACGTTCCCAGCAGAGTCAACTGAGACCTATTCAATGCACTTGGTAGGGCATAGCAGAGTGCTGGGCTGGTCAGACATAGGTGTCTCCTGGGGAGGGTGAACAAGCAGCTCCCCAGGCTCTGTTGACACCAGTGGGAACTTAGATGCCTAACTCAGCTGTAGACACTCACAGTATAAACTTCTGCCGTTAGCTGTTTCAGTTCAAAGCTCAACCCTTAACGGCATCATCTCCCTACCTCTGCCACAGTGTTCATTTTGGTTTAGAGACAGCCATTTACAGTTAGCTCTTAGCTGTTAATATTTTTCATTCTCCGCTTTCTGGGTGTGATTTGCAGAAATTCAGAAGGCTGAAGCACATAGATAGATGACTGGAATGTAGATTATCTATTTAATACTATTGCCCCTGAGAAATTATAGGCTAGGTGTCTAAAGTTGGTCATCAAAAATTAGTATAGAGTTTTGACAGCTTTGGCTATAATTTATCTTTTCTTCAGTTCTCCATCTGTAAAGTGATGGTAATAATACACCTAATTGCTAGGGCTGCTGTGAATATAAATTCACGATGTTTGTGAAGAACTGACAGAAAGAGCACCATAAAAAAACACATGAGGAACTTAATAACATTGTATTCAGCCGAGGCTTTAGATTGTGATTAATAGGGCCCAGAGCCATTCGTTGAATAAAGGAGATAAAAAGAACTATTTAATAATTATCCATACAGAGAAATAAAAATAATAGATGACCATGTAATTAAAGTCTGTGTCAAAACACACATGCACAGAGGGCTAAATGAAGGTGGCATATAAAATTTCTAGCATTTACAAAGCAATGCTAGGAAAATGAAAACATAAAAAATCTCTAAGTACAGTTGAAAAATTTTATCTCGGGGAAGGAAGCAAGGGTGGTAAGTCACCTTACCATCACACAGCCTTGTGTGAACTCACTAAAGAGACATAAAGGTGCTTAATATCCCTTATTCATCACCTCTGTGTCTGTACTCAGCTACCAAAATTGTCGTTTCCTTTACTCTGTGGGGATCCCATTCCCTACTCTGTTTGGTTCATTCCCTCCTCCTTCCCTTTTTAGGCTGTGGTTATAAAGACATTTTCTTCAGCAACTATTCCACCTGCAGCTGCTAGACACTTCTTGCTGCCTATGAGACTGTGCCCATGGAACTACTTCAAGAACCAGCAACTCCTTGCTTCGATCCAGATTTATGTTAGAAACCACCTTTTCTCTCCACTTTTCCTTTTTGTGTTACTTTCACGGCTACTTTATCTCAGACTAGCCTCTGGTCTGGTTCAACACAAGTCCCTACAAACCATAGAGCTAGCAGAACTGAGGAGGACATGTGGGGTGAGAAGGACCATCCATGGGGTGAGAAGGACCATCCAGGAGGGAGGGGGCACAAGGAGAAGGGAGAAGGGGAGCCACGTAAGCCAGTGAAGAGAGAACAACCCATGCAAAAAGTACTGCAACCAGACACCCCTCCAATCATGGTCCATCTTTAGAAAAGCCCCTGAGCAAGACAGGTGGTTCATGCAGAAAGCAGTTTGCATTTTAATCTTTTTTCTTTCCCAAACATGGCATGAAAGTGCTATCGTCAGCGACAAAAACTCCCCTGAGACTCCACCTCTTTCCAGCTCTTGTGTACTGACTTCCCCTGGTGTGAAGGAAGGTTGAAGTGCCAGCTGTTAGAAGAAATAATTATTACAGCACTTCCTGCTAGCACTTCAGATTTTAGAGAGGAGAAGCAAAGCTACCTAATTCCACTTTTTTTTTTTTTTTTTGCATTTGCTTTTGCTCTTTTTTTCCCCCCTTACTCCCTTACAGTCTTTGCCTGTAGTCAGTGAATGAGCTTTTACCCTGAGGATTCAACACGTTGCTAACGGCTATCATTACAGTGAGCACATTCCTATAAGTCATGTTCACAGTGTCATTTCAAAAGAGGCATGGGCTAACCCTTTCCCATCACAGACATGGAAATCTCTCATAATTAAATCCATTCCACACCTTCTAAACATTTAGAATTATGTGGGTGACTAGGAAATGTTGAGAAATGTGTCTGTACTCAAGATTACAGAATACAAAGGCAATAACTGTAATGTGCATCGCCATTGTTCACTGCCTGCTTGTAGCTCACAGTTAATTGCATAGATAGGGACCATCATTTACTGCTATGCCTATGCACGATTCATTCCTACACAGCAGTCACTTCCTTGTCCTTATGTTAATTGTCTGTCACTAGCAGTGTGGCAGCTACCTCTATGTGGGCATCTAAACATGCTGTTATCCTGCTATCCACTCTGCAGTTGCAGCCTGCGGTCCCAGACAGACCATTGCTGATCATCTCTGAAATAACAGCTGTGTGTATTGGTTTTACAATGGGCTGAAACCAACTGAATTAACCAACCTGCTTCAGTTGCTTTCTATTATTCTTCCAAGACCTGATTAAAGCCTATTTGAGTGATGCTGTATTTTCTCCTGCCGTTGCTTCATTTCTTTTTGTAAAATGTTGGCACTCAGAATAAAAATATAATTAAGCTATGGCACAGAAGCAGATAGCTTTGATCCCACCTAGCTTAGTAAAGAAGACAAAACAGGCGCATTTAATCCACTGTTTGTTCATTTACAATGTGCTAGTTTTAAGCTATGTGCATTCCAGTGACTGAACGAATATATGAGGAATGCCAAAAATTAACGTATGAGTTACAATTATTGCCATACAAAGGCTGTTATAGTGTACACCAAAAATCTCTAAACAATGAGGTCATGTCACCATAAAACATAATGCATGGCTAAATCATAACGCAAAAAGAATTTTGAAATACCGTATTTTCACATGCACATTCAGTAGAGTTTATACACATGCATTTGTAGAAAAAGAGATTTCCCCTCTCCTAGATTTCCCCCCTCACCCACTTCTGATTCTCTTTTCCCTCTTCACAACATCTCCCCCTGCTTCTGCTGCCCTCTGCCTTTGCCTTTGCTTTCCTGCATGTTGCCTGAGGACTATTTGAGCACTTTTATTTGCCTGAGGATTTATTTGCATAGGCATGCAGCTTATCTGATATGCAAGTTTTACCCATGGAAGTATGGTATTCATTTTGTGCACAAACACACACAGAGATACACACACACCCCGCCAGGTGTGATAATACCGATGGTCAGCATTTTTTATCCTCAAAATGCCCTACAAATGTTAACTAATTAATCCTCAGAACACCTCTTTGAGTTAGGCATGCTTATCCCAATTTCTTAGGCAGAGACAGAGAAACTGAAAGATTAAGTGACTGCAAGAGCTTCCACTGAAGTCAGGGGGAAAAGAAAAACCCCATCAGCTTTAATTGGACTTGAATTAGGTCTGAAGTGATTTGTCTAATGCCACCAAAATGTCAGGATTAGAACAAAGTTACCTATAGCTGGGAGTTTCTGGGACTGACTGATCTTTTGGTCAGCCCTGAATTGGTCAGGCAGTTGGACTAGATGATCATGGTAGTTCCCTTCCGACTGAAAATATTCTATTGTACTCTATTCTATAGTATTCTATTCTATTCTATTCTATTCTATTCTATTCTATTCTATTCTATTCTATCTCTGGCTTGGTTTGTGCCCGGGTCAGAGACCTGCAGTCCCAGAGCTCCCAGCAGCGCAACAGCGGCATCGGCGCCTGTGGGGTTCGGCTGCTGGCAAGTGTGCTTGCATTTGCATTGCACCATTTCTGCAGCATTTCTTTGCACCTCTTTCCCAGCAGAACACAGCAAGACAAAAAAACGACGGCCCGTGACAAGGTGGCTTTTCTCTTGTGACAGGGCACTCAGTCATGTGACGCATCTCCGTGGACGGCCGTGGCGTGACATGCTTTACACTGCAGGGAGAGGTCAAAGTGCTGCAGCCCCTCTCGCCTCTTTACAAACAGCCCCCACCCCCTGATGCTCTCTCAGTCGTGACAGCTGAACAAAACGAAGGCTATTTCTGATTTATAGCTGCAACCTGCAATGAATTATACTTGGGTGGTTTATTAATATGAAGCAAGAATATACTGTATGTCTGCCACAGATGGAAAAACTAACTCTATCGATGAGTGTAATCCATTCATTGTTTTATGAATCCAGCATCCTCCAGAGAGCACCACAAAACCCCACTCAGTGTCTCTGAATACTACATTTTACATTTAGATTTTCTGGCTTAGAGAAAAGATGTGTAAAATCACAAGCAGGCATAGCATTCCCCACTGACTAGTGCATTTATGAAGTCTTTTGTGGTGTTATTATAGCAAGCATATGAAATACAATGTACATGAAACTAGGAACAGGGAAATAAATAATCTGTATTTTTTAAAGGAAGAGGCTGATATTCAGGTTTTATCCCACACTTTGGATTGGGAATGTTGTGTTCTGTTTTCTGGTTATGAAAGCACAAACCTGAAAACCACATGGAAGTAAAATTTCCGTGAGAGGTCTGGGGTAAGATAGGCTTTTTGAGGCTTTTGGTCAGAGTTAATTCTGAGCTCCCCCGGGGGAACCTGTATATCCAGTCACCCAGCTCTGGGAAATCACAGGGGTTTGGGCCAAGCCTACGGCGTTAGGAATAAAAGCATATGGAGGTATGTCCAGAGGGATTTTCAATTGCCTGGGGGGCTGGTCAGAATGGTTGTGAAAGGTGTACCCAAATGGCAGGCCAGCTGGTTTGTGTCATTCCTAACCAGAAGTTGTCCCCACACCTTCAGGCTGTACAAATGTTAGAACCGAGACCTCTGGGTCTATCTGAAAACAAATGTGCTTTGACAGAATGGACTGAAGTTTCCCACTTTATACCGCTGGACTCATCTTTCTATAGTATTTCTCATGTATAAACTTCTGTAATATCCCAGTGTATTTCTGGATGTTGAGAGCCTCAACAAACATGGACCAATGGGTTTGGTCCATTTCTTTCTTCCCACAGGGGGCTTTTTACACCTAAACCCCATAAAACTGCATGAGGCTGAACTTTCTAAGCATGTCTTTCACGAGATGTTCACCACAATTGGCTGCTCCTCACGTGACTGAAAAGTGCCATAGTTTTAACCAAACATCACTCACAAGAAAATTTGTCCCAAAACAAAACAAACCTCACCATGAAGCTTGTTGTTCTCACAGCCTTGCACCTCCACACCTCGCTATAGCATTGTCACAGCAGGGTCTCATGGGACACAACTGCTGCTGGCCTGAGACTCAGCCCTTCTTCACCCTTTCCCACCCCCTGGTTGAAGCTTTGGGGTGCAAGAGGGGACCTGACAAGACACATGCCCAAACCTTAACAATCAATGGGCACACAGCATCCACATCTTATTTCAGAGAGCCAGCCCAAATATTCCAAAACCACTCCAAGGATGACTTCTGTACCAAACACCACAGAATGGTCACTTACTAGGAGATTTACTCCTGCAAATGCCCAGCCTGAATTCTGTAAGTCCTTTTCTTCCCACAGGTAAAATACTATTTACTTACCTCAGATGTAATAGGGCTTATTTACTATGTATGAAGACAGATTTCTGAATAATAGATAAGAATTCAACGCATTATTATTAATAAATAGAAATCATGAATCAGGCCCTGTTTTCATACCCTTAGTCAGTCCAACCTGCTACTGAAGTCAGAGCATTATTTTGTGGAAAAATGTACTGCAAGTCCTTAAAAAATCTCACTAATTGCAGCAGAAGTGTTGCTAGAATGAAGACAATAGGGTTTAGCTTGTTGCAGGTGATTAAATCTTACGCAAAAGATGTTTATATTTACCAAAGCAAAATACTCATCACTTATATTAGTTAATAGGAAAACAATCAGCTAATTTGCCAGGATTCCTTGTAATCTGAACAAAAATTATCCCTATTCAGAAATTACTAATGTTGTCTCTTCCTGTGTATGAGAACTGTGTCTCTCTTGAATACTTGCATGGATCTTACTGTCCCAGGTTTTGAGAATTTTACGGTCTTTTTCATTGCTTTTTTTTGAAATGTATTTATCCTTCCAACTCTCCTTCAACATAGCTTATAGATGAGGTATAAATCTCAGTCACATGACCAAGATATTGCAGCTGAACAATTCAATATGCATTATCTGAGACATGGTGACTGTCCTTGTGCTAACTCAGCCTATAGCAAATGCAAGGCTACGCTATTTATCTTAAATTTCCTTCATTGTAAGCTAAGTGAAGCTGAATTTGCTGCGGGCTATGAGTATAAGCACAGGCAACTGATGCAGAGGAACTTGTGCAACTTAAGTAGCTTGACTCTGCATCTGAGCCTACCAGAAAGCGTGGAGTGATTTGCTTGCAGTCACACAGAAAATCTGTGGCAGGACAGGGAATCCTACTTCATGCTGAAATCAGTGGATAACTTTCCTCCTCTGGGCCATGCGGTACCTTAGTGAAAGTAGCTGGTGATCCTAAGAGAACATTCACCCTAAGCAAAATACTTTTTTTCTTTTAAAAGGGGGGGCAAATATATGAGTGACCTTGGTTTGATAGCCTAACACAGTGCTGCAAACAGTGACAAGAACAGCCCTACCTTTGCATACAATTCCCCTGAACAATATTTTCCTTTTTAAATTTTTTTTTTACTTACAGTTGACTGAACTAACATCTCTTATCATGGTCTGCAAAGAAAAGCTGTAAAAAAAATTAAATTGGAAAAGCTAAATTATTTATACAATTTCATGTGCTGGATGTTTTGGTACAGTTGAGCCTTGCTTCTTCCTAATAGCATAAGACTATTAGGAATTGTAATACTCCTCAGGGGATGTAAGATTTATCAACCCTTGCAGAACAGGATGGAAGCCAAGGCAGGAGATTAAGGGATACTAGCTAAATTAATCAACCTTCTCTCCGTATATTGGCCAGGAGAATGCAGTAAGTTGTTATTCATACATTTTACGCAGTAGGAGCACAATTTGACCACAACCATATGTTGAATTTAATATTAAACGTTGGATCTTTCCAAAAACAACTCCATAAAACTGTCAATACTTTTTTTTTTCTTTTGACAAATAACTCTATTCATTTTTTAAAGGCATTTACACACACAAAAAATGAAAAAGTGTTTTTCTTTACCCGCTTTGAAAAAGACCTTCCATTTTAATTCTGGTTCAGGACCCTATCGTGTTTGTTTATGAGTCAAAGCCTAAAGCAAAGATTAATGGAGAAGATGCAAGAGTTACAAATACTCCTTTTTTGTCTTCTCTTTTTAACTATAAAAGGGTCAAGAAGACATTTTCCCTGTCAAATTGCAAACCTTGAAATGTTATCTTTTGCTTTATGCACAATGCAGAAGTTTAAGTTTCCTGAAATGAATGCACACTATTTCTGCCTCTGTACACAATGAAAAGTATCATTATATGAGCAATTTTTGGAACTTATTAGACCTATGGAATGGTGTTTTCTCAAAACCCAGAAATTGGTTAAAGAATTTTAACATCAAAACTTTGGAGACCATCAAATTAGACCATCCTTAATCCTGAGCAGGTGGAACTAGAAAGATCATCTTTGTGTTATGTCTAAAATTTCCCCCGAGGGAAGGAAGTAAATAGATCACACGCTCTGCATTGCAGTATGTACCTAGGCAAGTCTATAAGTATATATTGCTAACCAGGTGGCTGTAGCTGGCCTATGACTTGTACTGTAAGAAGGTTTGTAATATCTTGCTGGACCAGAGAGCCTTTACATGGTGTTGCACACCCCCTCACCCCCAGTTCCAGGTTAGTTTGTGCAACCTTACAAGTGAGTCAATTCCTGTGCTCTACCAGTTGCTGAACACCAGTATGACAACCTGGGCTATGGCCATCAGGTCCTCAAGGCCAAGCATCTGGTTGCTCAATTAGCTGTCATGGCTGTGTTCCCAGCTTTGAGCCAAATATGGGTGTAAACACAAAAAAATCTATCATGGCAGAAAGTTACATGGCAGCAAATGCAACATGCCTTGTATATTCTTTGTTTGCCAAAAGCCCGAATTCAGAAATGCATTTAGGCACATGTCTATAAGAAAGAATAAATATAAACATGTCTCTCAAATTATACATACTTAGGGCTGTGACTCATGGCAGAAAACCAGAATTTCAAAAATTCTTTGTAGTAAATCCGACATCAGAGTAACTAACAAAGTCAAAAAAAGGTCAAAACATTTGACAGTTCAGATATCCAGTTCTTTTAGGTAGATGCAATGAGGGAAAATTAAACTTCATTGTTTATCCAGTCAAATATGTTTCAGAACTATGTACCTTTCTATGCACTCTAGCACTGGCGTACACTAAAGGGCTGTAATTTTTCAAGCCAACAAGTGGGATAAACGTGTGAAATAGTGACTATATGGAAATTAATTGTTAGGGTATGGGAGGATAAGGAAAAAAATGAGAAAGACAATGGGTTTGTAGTCCCCATAGCAGGTGTAGTACATGTACTGTGTCACACAAAAAGGGGACTGCTATATCACACAAAAATCCTCTACTGTATCTAGCTGTATATCAGCTGAGTGTGTAAGTGGCCCCTCAATAATTATCATTCTGTTCACCTTTTAACTGAAAGGGATCAGCAATGTGACTATATAAAAATTATTTTAAAACCTTATTAACAGCGTCACTTCTTAAGACAATATAAAATCTTCCTCTGAAAAAACACAGAGGAAAAAATCTTCCACTGAGAAGGTAAGAGTGTTTGCAATGGCAAAATAAGTCAATTGAAAGTGTAATGACTTCTATACAATGTCAACAGAAGTGTTTGGTTCATGCACTCATATAATGCATAAGCCATTCGCCTGACATTGTATCCAGTTGCTGTTATACTTTACATGAGCAAGGGCCTGTAAAAATTCATTTTTTCAGTCTATTATACTATCAGAAGTGTTTGTCGTGAGTGAAACCCTTTCTAATGCTCATTTGTTATAAGCCAAAGACAGTAACACTGAGATTAAACCAACTAACCTTATTGCTTTCCAGTTTTTCTCCAGTACGTACTCTGCATTCATCTGCACTTTCACAGACCATCTGATCTGAAAGGGGATTATATAATCCTCTCTTGGAGGTACATAAACTCTGCCTGAAATAAAGCATGTGGTCCACAGGCATTATATTATAGCAACAGCCGGGAAAACTAGTCATAAACATTCATTTCACTATGATTCAAAAAATCACCCATCGGAATTTATTGATTTGAAGGCCAGTGATGACTTTTCCATCATTTAGCCTGACGTTCTGTGTTACACAGACCATAGAGTCACGCAGTTACCTCAGTATTGAATTCAACGGACCTTTTTCTCCAGTCAGGGCCAAATGCAGCTGTAACACAGACAAGGAGCCTCTACTGCACCCTCTGATCTGAGGTGTGTGCACCTTACAGGATTAATGGAAGGACTACTACATGTTTAAGTCTCCTCTTTTCCCTCCTTTTCCTTGCCCTTTCCCCAGTAAAATCTGTGGCTGATATTTTATGTAAACTTTCAGGCAATAAAATTCTTAGGACAACTTTTCCATAGTAAGAGAAAGAAGGAAAACCTTGGTGCATATTTGCTCAGAGTTCACACAGACTGAGAAGACAGAGTAGCAGTGGGGAAAAGGTATAACATTCCCATTTAGAAGATGTGTGTAACGCTGTGATCCAGGTGAATTCATACAACAAACACAGTACACACAGTTAAGACGGGAAACAGCTTACAAGGAATCCACGGACTACAGCATATTTCTATAAACCAGTCAACTAATGTCTGGTTTTGCCACCTGTATTCGCTCTAAGGACAAATTTACTCCAGAGTAGTCCCAGATTAAAAAAAAAAGTGAAGTTTGTATACAAATGATTTTTTAAAAGATAAAGCAGTTATGTTTGATGAACAAGTTGTTTGCTGAGGACAGTTTACTCGGCTCTATGTGTGCCTGTACACAATATGCTGAAAAGTGCATGACATTCAAAAATCTTTTCATGAGAAATAAATACATCAAATCCAAATGAAGATCTATTCCAAGCCTTGATTATGCACTGGGAAACCCTGGTCAAGAACATCAGTTTTTGTGTACCAGCATCCCACCTGGCCATCCCTGGCTTCCAAGCTCTTTAACCAGACAAACATGTATGACTGGTCTACAGATGGAAAGGATCATACCTTAAGAATCAAAAGTACAAAATTTCAGCCATTTTTCCTTCTCAGCCTCCTAAGCATAAAAATAATAATTGGTGAGGTCAGATGAATTGTTTTCACAAGATTCAACGCTTTCCAAAAAAAATATGAGCAGTTATGCTTGCTGGCTTGATTGTAAATAGTTTCTATATCAAAGTAGTAACTTAGTTGTCCAAAGGTTAAAGACACCAGAAAAACTCTCAGTAATTGAGTGTTTGAGCTTGTAACTCAGGTGTCTGCAACTGTGTCTTTGTCTTGCAACGGCCATCTTTTCTTCCCCCATCTTCCCATAATAAGGGCAGTGGTATTTATACCTGTTTGAAGCTGCTGAAAATTTTACTAGTCTGATTCATCATGATCCCTTCTTTGTATAATGAAATTGAAAAATTTTAAACTGGTTTTCAAGCTCACTCTTTAGTAAAACATTAAGTGAAAGTGAGAAAAACATATCTGTGGATGAAATACAGTACATGTCAAGGAAAAGCAATACATCTTTCTTTCCAAGAATTCTTAGGACTTCATTAATTTCCCAAGCTCATTTCTTACAGTTTATTAATCCAGTGTTGCTGAATCTCCTTTCCTTGTAATTTTTTTATTACCTCTTTTATATTCACAGGATGGGTTTCCCCTGTGAATCATCAAAATTCACATCATTTGTATTTTCCAGACTCCCTCTATTTCTTCTACAGATATGTCATGTCTGGGTGCTGATTGGGCCTGGGAAGTAACAGTGCTGTTTTCTGTGTGCATATGGTATCACTGATACTGCTTTTAATCACTGACCTATGGGCTGTTATCCAAAAGATCAGCCACATGAAAAGGGTTCTGCTGTGCTGGTAAGACTATCAAGAGAAGTTAGGCATCTAATCTGCAGAGATGCTTCTGTAAATCTTGTTTGTCACCTTCTGCCTTCTAAGGCACCTCAATAGTTACATAAATCTTGCCTTTGATCTACAGCTCTTCCTTCATATTGTATTACAGCAGCACCTACTCACCCATGCTCGAGGCACCATACAAATTCAGTAAGAGATCTCTCCCATCCTGAATAGCTTAAAAGACCTTTTCTATCTGTATGAAGAAAAGAAAAAAAAAAAAAGAAAAAAGAAAAAGCATAAAAAAGAACTGGAAGAGGCTCAAAGAAGGAGCAGAAGGATGACCAGAATTATGGAGTGGTATCTGAAAGGAGAAACACCTAATACATGACCTTCCTGGAAAAGAAATCAATTTAGATGCACCAAAGGAAATTGATCTACAAAATCACGAGTTACATGGAGAGGATAAACAGAGAATGATCAGTCACTGTTCACTGTTGCAGTACAATGACATCAAATCAAACTAGCAGTTAGCAAACTGAAAGCAAACAAAAGGACTTGGTTCTCACACAAAGTGAGACCTGGACCTCAATGCTGCAAGAGGCTGGGGGGATCCAAAGGTTTACCCAGCTTAACACTGACAGAAGAGAAATCTATCAGGAAGCGATTGAATACTAAGATAGTGCTTCTGCCTCGGGCAGCCCCTAAACTCAAAATCACTGGAACTGGAGAGAAAATTCTTGGCAAGTTCTGCTACGTTTGTCCTATTCTTAAACTCTTCTGTAGGCTTTTTCTCATTGTCAGAGAAAGGTTTTGGAGTAAATAAACCTCTAATATGACACGGAAAAGACTTTTTATGTTCTTATGTTACATTAAATAAGCAAATCAAGGACACAAATCAAATTTGAATCCATCTGCATCATAGGCCAGCAAAAGAACTGGAATCAAGCCTTCCATAATTGTGCACCATCAACAGCTGCATCTGTTCAATTAAATAAAAGTGACCAGACAATGTTCTTTGGGCCTGAAGTCAAGTGGCGTGACAGGCCCATTGTCCATACAGCTGAACTCTTTTACCTGCTGAAACCAGAGTTACCAAATCCAGATCGGCCATTGGGAATGTTCCCTGGCCCATGCCAATTCTTGAGGATGATCATAAAGCTAAGAAAAGCCTGATCTCTTTTCTCCATTACCAGCACCTGGCTATGAAGAAAAACAGAGAAAAAGAAAAATCCTTTCTGGATACCTTTGTAACCAATGGGCTCTGAAAATTTAAGTGTTTCTAGACATAGGAATTTTTTTTGTTGCAGAATAAACCAAGTCTCCTATCTAGCAAATGCTTAGCATGACTCATATTTTTGACCCTGGACTGTTGTCAATCCTGCAACAGTGCTCATGGTGATAATTAACCAGTGTCAGTTAGTAATAATGCCCAGTTCCATCTTTCATAGTCACGGTTACTTCTATTACCCAGGAGCGCTCAGAAGATGTATTCATATTTTCAGTGTCATTTGAGATTCTTGTATATACACAAAGATGACAAAATGCTGTTCTAATACCACTGTGGGGCTCCAGGTGCTGGAATTAATGTCTTGCTACAGAAACTTGTGTGTGAGTTCCCAGAGAGTTGAAGAACAGTGAAGGACAGTAATTCTGTAAAATTTCTGCTGCTTTTGACAGACTAGATTATGATAACTTCTATTATTGAGTTTTGGGGGGGGGGAGGAGATAAAGAAACCTAGCTTTTTGTTTTCCTTCTTTTTTTTCAAAATTCAGCATCTGTAGTGAGCTAAGAAATATGGTTGTTATCTGTCTTAGTTGTATACACGCATTAGTGTTATTTGACATTCCTGACACCAGGAACATACTGTTTAAAAAATGGAACAAAACAATGGGAATTACTCCACTCTCTCCATATTTTCTGTTTCCCAATCAAAGAAAAGTACTTGAAAAGCGTGAACATTATGTTTAAAAATAGTTCTGCTGAAATATGCCCAGAGATCAGAAGAAACTTCCATATTTGGAAGAACCTACAGTATGTTCTGCCAAACTATTTGGCTTTTCTTTAGGTCAAGGCAACCCTGGGCTTTGCTGCTGTTCCCATAATGTGCTATAGAAGGGGTGAAAGTGCTCTCCTGTCATTTCCAGTTTACAGTACAGTTTGTGCTAGCCGGTATGGGACATGCCTTTGCAGTCAGTCCTACGTCGAAAACCTCAGTAACTACAAAAACACGTTCTCCCCTGCTGTACTTGTGTTTCCTGTGGGTAGCCATGAAGAGCAGGCAGAATTTTATCCTGGAAGACTACAGAATTTCTCTCCTCCTTTTTCTCGTTGACTCCCCTCCACCCATCCGTTCAAAAATATTCCTTTTAATTTTTTAAATCTTCTTTTTAGAAGGCTTGGTAGGAACTAGTGCAAAAATTACATTGCATCTATCTAGATTCTTTTCCTTCCCTTTATTTTTTCTTAAGAAAAGACTTGATTACACTATTTTCTTAAGATCCTGTTTGCTACCAAATATTTAATTTCAGGAGCGTTCCTGTAACCAGTAGTCATAGTGAGTAAAAGCTCCATTGATCTTAAATTGGATTCAGCCAACAAACTGGGACTTCCCTAAATTTTTGCCTACCGACACCTCTTTGCATGTCTAAAGAATGAAATGCCATTGCAATGCTTCCAAATATTGTAAGGCATCACTATGTGAATTAACTCAAGCATGACCTTATATTCCCCTTGCCCCACTCTTTGGCAGTTAATTACCATATTGGTATAGTACTTTTTTTGGTCTATTTTTTTTCCTTGTTTAACTTTACTGTCTCTCCTGACACTGACTTTCATGCTCTATCTGACACTAACACTCATTTTCATGTTTTAAAGAAGGTTGCCACCTAAGCTGGAAGGCTGGAGGCATTATACATCTTCAGTTTCATTGTGTTACCTGAGTATTTAAATCCTGCTCTGTTAGCATACAGATCGCAGGCCTTCAGAAAGCAGGTTCGATTACAGTGTTACCTCTGCTCCCCTGTGCTGCTGTTCCACCAAAATGGTCCCCTCTGCTAAATCGAGGACTGGCTCCTGGGCAGCCCTGGCAATAAGAATGTGCCATTTACTATCTCAGCACTTCCTATTGCTCAGGCTGCTCGGTTGCCCTCTCAAACTACCTCAAAGGCAGGATGAAGCGCCGCCTTCTCTTATCTTCAAAGAGTTGCTGGTTGGTAAATTTTCCTCAGTGTACAAAACTATATATTGCAAAAAACATAATGGGCAGGGCAGTTGGCAACTGTTAATGTCCAAAACCAATTCTTCAGTGCTTCACTGTAGCTTGAGCCGGAATACTTGATAAGTTCGATTGGAAATAATAGCAAGCAGCCAAAGACTCCTATTTCTGATCTAATTATATTTGCAATCCAGTTCTTTTCCACTCAGTCCCACCATTCCTGAGGTGCTAGTGGGACTCTCTGGTCAAGGCAGCTCAAATGCAAACGAAGCTGAGGCTCGGCCCTGTGCTGAAGGACTCTGATGAGCTCACATTTTCTCATAAAATGCAGGATAAAGAGTTAAAGATTTGCTTTCAAGCTGGAAAAATGCATCCAGTAAATCCTGTGGCTGGGTTTATAGGGACTTTGTTTTGTGGGCAAAATCAAAGTTAGGAAATAAAATTTGCTTCAAGGATTAAGCCTCTAATCCTTGACTCTCCTTTGGCCACTAAAGCGTCTGATGGATAGTGTAAGCCTCTATCAAAGTCTCTGTCTCAGTGCTGACTTCCCTGGTCCCTAGAGCAAAGAAAACTAGAAAACTTCACATGCTGCTTGGAGCCATGTCACCAGGCAAACCAGTAAGGCCAAAATACAACTTCAGGAATATTCGTATTTTGCATAACAATTTACTAGTTGAAAAGTGCTGCGAAAGCACCAAGGGCTTAATTAATAATATGGCATGTCTCCAATGCAAACCCTTCATTTAAGGGGGTGCTCTGCAGAAAGTCAGCATAGACCATCACAAGACTTCACAGCAAGCCTCCCTTCAAAATCCTAGTGAGCACACACTGAATCTCTGAATTCATCTTTTTGGAAAAGTCATATTCATTTAGGATAAAACTGAGCCCTGTGCAGCAGTCAGTGCAAATGCTGGGTTTCACTCCGTTGGTTTTTTTTATTCCTGTACCTAAAGAAAAGTCAACTGGGGTGAGGATCCAGTGCTTTTTTTCCAAGCAGAAAAATAATAAGTTCTTGGTATAATGACTTTGGGTTAACTCTGACTTGATGACTGATGACAATCCAAATGTAAGAAAATAATGTAACATCATATCTGTCAAGAGAAACTAATTGCTTTAAAAATCTTAGGTAAACTATGTGTTTTACTCAATAAAATGAGATTATGGCTGAGGTTAAGCTGGGACTTGGTACTATTCAATTATTTGAATTTACACCAGCAATATCTGTGATTTTTTCTGAGTCCTTGATAATTTAATAGGGGTCTTAATCTGTTAAACATTCAATTTGCACTGAATTTCAGTGGAATTCAGATATTTTTACCTCCTTAGGCTCCTTTGACAATCTCTCTTCACATGGAAATATGGCTTATACACAATCCTAGAGGTGACATGAGGTACAAGGACAGAATGGCAAATATTTCTGCTTCTGTGTGTGCCAACATTCAGGTAGTGGAACAGTACTGACAAGTGAGATAATGTTGGCTCCAAAGCAGTGTTCGTGGCAGCTTAGATGCACTTAGCTCAAATCCTTTCCACTGTGGACTAAATTGTCTCAACTTGTCTGACATATGCCTTTGGCTAAAAGCACTCACAAGAACATTTGCCACGGCTTAGATGCATGGTAACTTGTTACTTTGACGTCACTTGACTGAACATCTGACTCTACCTCATCAGTGTCTTTTCAGCTCTCAAACCTGAAAGGAAATTAGGGAATATCTTAAAGGGATTGAGGATTTACTGTTACTAGACCTTCATAATTAATCCTTCTGATTCCTCTTGCTGGAGCTGACGAGCAAACACTGAGTAGTTTGATGCCCTCACACCCTCTAAGGCCATTCAGTAGTGACTTCTTCAGATGCTCAGAAGACCGGAAAATACTCCAGGCTGATCAGCCAGCTGCCATCTTCCGTCTGGATTAAAACCATCAAGAGTCCTTTTGTTCCAATGAGAAGATTGTTGGTCTGTTGCCTGTATCAGTCCTTCTACCTTCACTCTTGCCATAAAGCAGTAGGTTGGCAGTTCTTTTCGGTCCTTTGTAGTACAGAAGTATTCTAATAAACACCACCACTGGCAGCAGCTGAGCCAAGGAACATAACACACAAGTGTAAAGCACTGCCAACTGCTATAGTTTTTGTCTAGTACTTGTGGAATGCCACTTCTCATACTTTTTTCCTTCTCTGATGTTGTACGTAGTCTTGGTCTTTCACATCACTTTAAATGAATGTGTCCTTACTCTTCCTTTGCTTTCCTTTTCCTCCCCTTCTAAGAACTGCTGCTTTTATTTTCCTTTCTGGCTTACACTAGAGACAGTTTAGATTCGATCACCACCAGTGTATCAGAGGAAATACATAGTACATACTGTGTTTTCAGTTGGATGGATAGAGAGCTATACATAAAACTCAGCAATAATATGACTAATGAATATGCTGTACTATGGGTTTCCTGCAAAAGAGCAACTCACACAATCCAGCCATTATCACATTGTTTTTGGTAGCCATCGCTCTTTATTTACTGTCATTGAGGCTGGGAAAGACGGCTTATTTTCTCAGCGTTGTGCATATACATCTGTGCTGGAGCTGGCAGTACAACTTGTTCTTCTCCATTTTCCTGCATGTTTTATAACCTGTTTTTATTTTATAGTACTCCAATAATTTATTCTCTCTAAATTAAAGTGGAATGTCTATTCTGTATGTGGGCTACCTTGCACATTATGCTCTACTTTTAAGCAAGCATAAAGGATTATATTAGAGCTCATACATCTCTCACCAATACGCTGAAGGTCCTAGAAATCCAGTAGTCTTAGCTGCCTTATTCAGAGGCATGGGTTTAATTCCAAGCTCTCAGCTAGCTACAGGCCTTTGGTGGATACAGTTTTCAACCTCTACAAAGCATACTGCTTGTTTCAGTATCACTTCTAGCTGCTTATACTTGGGGCAGATTTACTGGACACCCAAAAAACCTGCTGCTCCCTCCTTTGTCTTCACCAGTCCATGTGCTTTCAGAGGGTAAGAAAATGGCCACACCACCGTCAGCCTCTCCTCCACCACAATACTTTCCATTCGTTGTCACAAAAGCTGTACCTTTGTTGCTTAGGTGCTTATACTTTAGATGCTTGTACCTTAAGCATATAAATATGTACTATCAAAGCTTCGGTCTTCCTTGTTGCAGGATGGAGGTCCTTCATACTGACTTCACTGCCCAAGGGGAATTTGTTTATCCTGTTATGTGGCCTTTAGGTAAAAGCTAGGTCCCCATAATGGCACTTCACTATCACTTTTTGCAGAAGAGAGCAAGTACTTTCTGACTGCCATTTATAACAATTGCTGCAGTTGGGTCCTCAGTGCCTCTTGATGTGAGAGCTGGAGGAAGAGCACAAAAAGTTTTACAGGACTACTTAGTCTTTAACACCTTCCCTTCCTCTGGGTTTGTGCTCCTCTCACATTTAATCTCTACACTTGTTAGAAAGGCAGTCGCAATAGCAAGAAGGAGATATTGCATTTCAAGGCAAGAAAATTGTAATGGACTCTCCCCAAAGTTCTACAAGGGGAATCTCGAAGACATGATCATCCACTTAAATAGCAAATATATATCTTAGCAAAACAGTTCAACTGCAAGAGAACAGCCATTAGAAAGTCGCTATCATTTCAAATTAATGCCACACAGCATCCCCATTTCATATTGTTCGTCTCTCCAAATAATTAATTGTTTCTCCTGATTGCTCTTTATTAGCCCTTTTAGCCACTTCTTCAGTTCTACTTTACTGTGCAGAATCAGGTAATTTACAACAACATAATTATTCATATTGCTGTAAAAGTAGCTGGTTTAGACTGAGGGAATAGGAGACTATGGTGCAAAATGTGTGGGGTTCATGTATACTCGGTCCAATAGTTCTTCCAGTGATTAAGCCAAACCTCTTTCAGAGTTTAAATATTTAAAAGAAGAATTCAGTGTTATTCTTGGAAAGCGTATTATTTACATAAAGGAGTAGACTCTACAAAAAAATCAATTCTCAGGCTGTGAGAGTCAGCAGCCTCTTAGATTTTGTGCTTCTCTGACTCAGACAGATAAAAAGGCTTCATGTCACATTTTGGCTTCTTGGTGAAATCTTTATCTGGCGTCTTTGTTCCTCTATAAAAACAACAAGAAATTCATGTAAAGTCCTATACCCAGCCGAAGGCTGACCCCTGTGCTAGGGAAAACCAAGTGACGTGCCAGTCTGCTGTAGCCCTCACTACCAATGGAGCACATGGTCTGAACGACCAGTCTAGAGCAGCTGTTGCAAAATACTGTGTTTTGTACCACTACAACACAGAGCTGTTGTAGTTTGTGTCACCTCACCTCTCCCCACGTCCTCCTCTGAGACAGGGATACAATTTTTATGTATGAATAATATCGTGTACCTAGGTTAAGATATTTTAAAATATTTGTTATTCAATCTCAGAATGAAAGGTCATTTTAAGGTATCTTTGTTTGGGGAATAAAAATGGAAAAATCAGAACTACAAGGTACTTTCACACATTATTTTAAATGGAAATCACAAGCAAAGCTCTCAAGAGAGACAATCCAACACTACACATTCCTAAAATGCATTCACTTGGTGTTTTCATTTTGCTTCCCTTTTTTGCCCAAGTACCCCAGCTCTGTAGAGATGTGAAATAAACATTAGATATTGTACAGATGTGAAAAAAGATATCTCAGTATTTTGGAACTGCTTAAAACAGTGGGAGCCCCAGACTGCAATCCTTATGTAGAAATTAGCCAAATAAAGCTCCCACTGAAGCCAATTATTTTATTGCCATTTATACAATTGTATAAAATGAGCTACATGCTTTACAGAACAAATAAAGAAAAATCACATGGTGCCTTTATCGCCTTTCCTAGTTTGTCTTACTCTCACAATTCATTGCATAAGAGAAACAAACCATCGGAGCAGAAGAGAAAAAAACACCATAAATGGCTATAGAAAACTCTATAAAAACAACAGCTGGATGGGGCAAAAGTTCTTCTGTTGAAGTCAGATGGCTACTTATTTTTAAACATTTCACAGAATATTTTGCTTTTTGATTGACTAGCTGATAAATCAACTGGAGTTTTACCTAAGTGGACACTAAATGAGGACTTGTGAATAAACCTGTTACAAACGATTAGATCACTGCTGTGTATTATGGCATTATTTTTATCCAAAGTCTTTTACTAAAATAGCACAGCTTTCATCTGAGCTCCCTTGTCAGACAGTGCTGTGAGGAGCGTTTTGGCACTGCTTGCTCCCCCCCGCTGATTCCCCAGCCCGGAGGGCTCTGCGAGGGCACAGGGGAGCCGCAGCCCTGCCACTCACCTTCCCACCCTCCGTGTGCCTCACACCTTTCTGCTCTAGAGGCTTCTCCCCAGAAACACAGCTCACTGAAAAGCAGTTTACCAGAGTTGTTGTTATTATTATTAATTATCATTATTTTTATGCAAAGAAATCAGCTGTGATTTTTTTTTGCTTGAAATGTGACCATCCACGTTCAAAGAGGCTCTCCACAAAGAGATGCTCAAAATGGCAATCTTAAAGGGAACTTGGTTTACAGAGATTTCTGACCCTTTCCCTTCTCTTGGTGACACCAATATAAAAACACCACTTTAGTTGGCGGGATTATATTGCAGTGAAATGGACCTATGAGTGGGAGTAAAGTGAGATCCATTGTATGAAACTCCCATTACTAATCATATAATTGGAGAGTGAAAATATTTTCAGATTAGCCTTGGCTTTAATAAGAAAGAACGTGCTCTTTCAGGCACGTTAGCAATGGAGCAGAAGGGACTTGAATGAAATGGGATGAGGACATATGGAAGGGTAGTGCAGAACCCAGAGGTGGACAAGTAGAGGAAAGGGAAGGAAGTAGAGGGTCGGGTCGATGATGTAGGCTGGAGCAAAACTCTATTGTCATGGGTGTATTTAAGTATATTTATGCATTGCTGAAGCCTAGGAAGACTTAGAATTTACAGAAATGACCTGAAAGAAAATGTGCTTCTATGAGTAACCTGTTTCCCCAGTACCTTACAAAGATAACGAAAGGTTGTAAAAGAAACAGAAAAAAAAGAAAGAAAATATTTTGATAAACAAGTAGACAATGGATTATGAAATGGGTGTATTGTTGTACCTATGTTATAACCTTTCATTGACTTGGACTGAGAATTTAAATGTGAGATTTAAAATGTTCCACCTAACCTGTCTGCAGTATTTCTTTGATAATGACACATGGCAAGCAAATATATTACTATATTCTGCTTCAGCAACAGAAGCACATTTCTCTCCATTCTGGTTCAGCAACTTTATGACACTGTGGAAAGGAAGAGATCAGTATTTAAATATGCCTTACCAAAAAGAAACAAAACAAAACTGAAAAATTCATAAATGCTTCTCTTCTCTACTTCAGGCCAGGAAATCCCTTCTGCAATGGTACTCACCCTTTTATCAAGCATTTGTCAGCCTGTGATGTGGAGCTAGGGGAAGCTCCTCACCTACTATTCTTTGATGAACCAAAAGAATAATAGAACCAGACTGATTTTGCATGCACACCAGGCCAGCTTAAATGTTTTCTGGGCTTCAATTAATTTTGTATAGATATTCCTAAGCTAAAAATATCATCCACTATAATGAAAATGAACAAATACAGTAAGTACACTTAACCTTGCTATGTAACTAAAAGTAATAGAAATACATTCAGTATGACTTCATTTTCCGTTCAGCATAACTAATACCTTGTTCATAGGTAAAGGAGTTTGGACCTGAGTGAAACTACAACAAAAGGAAAAAGGGAAATGTGATTTTTTTTTGTGCTAAAATTTCTATTTAAGAATTTTTGGTTTCAGTAAAACATTATCTGGCTAAAAACCTGGTTCTAGCACAAGGAGATCTCTACTAACTACTGCGGGGCTCTAAATAAAAACTCCTGGTTTGGCACTCATGTAAGAAACAGTATAGCGGTGGTGAAAAGGGCTTTACTGGGTATTAAAGGGCTCAGACCTAATACTGGCAGCATTGCTAGAGATAAACTGATGGAAATTCTGAGGTGCAGAATCCCTGCACACCATTCTGCTGGGCCCTCTAAAGCCCTATGCTTTTCCATGTCATATGCCACTTGCCACTCTCAGGTGCAGAGCTAGATGGGTATAATCCAAATACCTTTCTTACATTCTGTGCTCATAGAAGAGATGGTATGATGACAATGGTGCAGTAAGAGAACAGGTTAGAGGGGATATTACAGTAAGAGACACCATGGCTGAGGGCAGCATCTCTTTTCTGGCCACCAGGCAGTACTTCCTCTTAACAGAGGCATAGCTACAATAGGATATTGCTTAAGCCAAGAATTTTTGAAGATGTATTATTTTGTACCTGCCAGTCCAAAAAAGAAATGAAGTAGTAGGGAAATAATAGAGGGAGACTTCCGGTGGGACTTAAGTTTACGTCAAACTTATATGCATAGAGTTTTCAGAAACAGATTATACAATTGCAAATTATCTCTCCAGCATGTACCACATTCTGAACTCATGGCTTTGAATGAAAACATCACAAATAGCATCCCTGTAAGCAGTACTTATTGGCACCTTCATAAATCATCTTATCAGAATCAAAAGCCTGGATAATCCTGGGGACTAAGACGCAGATTCTTAAAGGTATTTTAAGGATCTGTGTGTGTAGTGCCTTCTTATGTTTATCACCAATTCTTACAGTCTCTGAGAAAACTGTACCTCTGACATTTTCTTATCTCTCTGACCACACTCCCTCCGCTGCTCAGGTCTCTAACCATCACTTGCCTCTTAGGGTAGAGTCAGACAATTTTCCCATTCTCAGCCTGGATATCCAACACAACCCCCACACAGCAAATAAGATTTACTGCAGAAGGTCTGACTTTAGTCCAAACCTTGCAGTTCTGTTCCCTTTTGGCAAAAGCCTTCTTAGAGCGTAGCATTATTTACCAACAACAAAACAGTTTCTGAGGAAACATATCTCCAGAGCAATACAACAGAGTTGATTGATGTAACTTTTCTCCCATAGCTTTGCTAATTCTGACACAGTCTTTCCCTCTTAAGACACGCTGTCCTCAAGAACAGATATGTTAAGTCAGCCCAAGCCAGCTGTCCTGTCTCTGAAAGTTATTAGCACCAAAGAAGAAGGGCAAATATGGAGTAATCTTTCCTCTGTCACGCACACTCTCAAATGTTGCATCAGACAACTGTTTTCAGTAAACAGCAATGGACCTATCTCAACAAATAGCCCGTTTTCTCTTAAGACACGCTGTCCTCAAGAACAGATATGTTAAGTCAGCCCAAGCCAGCTGTCCTGTCTCTGAAAGTTATTAGCACCAAAGAAGAAGGGCAAATATGGAGTAATCTTTCCTCTGTCACGCACACTCTCAAATGTTGCATCAGACAACTGTTTTCAGTAAACAGCAATGGACCTATCTCAACAAATAGCCCGTTTTTCTGCAGATAAATACTTTTTACCTCTTCAGTGCTCTTTTCTCTTTCTTCTCTTATTGTTTTTTTGCTTTTGAAAAAAAATTGAGGCTCACAACCCACTAAAGATGAAAACATGATCCCTACAGATTCTCTTGACTCTTCTTCCTTCTATATGGTAGAGAAATTTCTATTAACCGATTGTGTGCTTTTTTTCTGATCATTTTTCCCACAGCCTGATGTTAAATTAATGTTTTCAGACAGAACATAGCCTCCATAGCCTACAACTGCCTAGCAACTTTTCCTTGTTGATCACAGAAAAAATTATCTACAGATGAAAATACAGAAGCTTCATGCCAACTGCATTACAGCGAAGTTTGTGATTCTGTTGTCTCTAAGTAGATAAATATTGTTTTCAGTCTCCACTGCTTTCATTCCAGCAGAGATTATAGACACTATTTTTCCTTGGAAGATGAAAACAAAAACCAAAAAGATGGAGAATTCAGTTTTAGAGGATTAGATATGATGCTGACATCCACTAGTCTGGAGTTGGAGTAGCACTGAAAGGAAAACAGAAGAGAGATAAAAAGAGAGAAGACAAAACAAAAAATTATCACCTTCAAATGAAGTGATGAAGCCAACCCAGGAGGACACATGAAGGCAGACAGATAATAGAGTTCATCACATTTCTATCTATAAATATAAAACGATATAAAAGAGTTGTCACTGAAGGTGTCTATGAGCAATTTTATTGCCTTGTGTGTAGTTCCAGGTATTATACACCCTTAATAACTCCGAGCTTGAACATCTGATTGTGGAGATTTTGAAAGGCACTGCTAGGAAAAAATATACCTGGTCTATCTCAGAAGACTTGGCTGTTCAGAGCTAGGCTCAGGATACACTGATTGCCTATTCCTTCCAGGGAAACCTAATCAGCGTTGTTCGTGTCTGCAGCCAAAAATCCTGTGGAAAGGGAAGCTGAGCCACGGGGATGTGTACTCTGTGTGAGTTTTGTGATACCTGCCAAAGAGTGCAAAGAATCATAAAACAGGGGAAAACCTTGAGGAAATACAATGGAGCATGGTAGTACTCCCAGTCACCTCCATGGACTGGCCAAAAGGTCATATAATAGAAAAGGTAAAGCAGAGCAGGAAATGTTTGGCTGTGGTGCTGTTTCTCACCACCTTGACCTGAGGAAAATCTTTGTAGGAAACAGCTCTTTCTCTTTCAATTTATACAGACACATAAGGATTTTTTGTGGGGACGGAAGGCAGTGAGTTTGTGATGTTCTGGTTTTCTAAATAAGCTACAGAAGCTTGAGCATTTCTCATTAAACTAAAGAGTTGTGTTCTGAAACCCCACACAAAGTTCTGTAGTATGCACATGCACCCTACACCTGTTAAGTCTGTAATGGCCATAGGAACCAAGCACAAAGCAATTAATAAAATCCTCAAGCCATTCATGGGTATTCACTATGGTCCAGATCTCACTTCCACTTCACGTAAGACTTTTCTAATAGCATTTAAATTATAAAATCTTCAAAACTCCATACAAGAAGTACCTGGTAATGTTTCAGGTCTCTTGAGCAGTAGCTATAATTAAAACTATTGAATAGTGATTATAGACTTGAACTATGAAAATACTGAAGGAGAATCAGCCAAAATAAATGTCTTGATTAAATTGGGACTTGATGGGGAAGAGCTCAGAGACTTCAGTAAAGCATAGTCTGTAATAAAAGTTTGAAAGTCACAGATTGAGATTACAACAGGAGAATTAACTTCTATCTTGCAGCTATCACTGACTCTTTACTTATCCAAATTCCCTTTGGTTTTATTCACAATATAAACTTAACAATCATCATAGAGTTTTGCCAACAGCAGGTTGCAAGAAATGAACCAAAGTTTGGAACAGGTGACTGTTCATTTAGTAAAAAGATCTGAGCTCTGGAAATTGGACTAGAAATGTCAGATGATGAGCTTTTCTGTTTCTGATTGCAGAAATTACAGTAATTCCTACTGTAAAGACAGGCTGTGCTTTGGCTTTTCATTTTGTGCTGAGACACACAAAAATATAATGAAATGCCAGTGGTTTCTTTGCTAGCCAACTGCACTTATAAGCCTACAAGCTTGCTACATATGCAGGCCACATATGGACAAATGATTAGCTAGTTTGCTTCTTAGTTAATGGTCTGAATTAATCGGTGACATGAAGGAGAATTACTTGAATGGAGGACTTTCTGTGCCAAAAAGCTTTTATGTGAGGACATAGTTAAACATGGCACTAATGCAAGATTTAAAAAAAAAAAAAAAAAGAGGGAAAAAAAATTGCCTAAATGCTTCCAAGCCAAAGATCTGGTTTGTGCTGACCCAGCTTTGAACTTCTGAAGGAATGAATGAATTCTGATGAGCCGAAATAGTTTTATCCTTCATCCCTGAAAACAGAGTGGGATAAATAACTATATTGATAGCTCCACAACAATTGCATCATTACCTGAGCATGAGAAGTGGAGCAGAATCAGCAGAGCGGCCTGAGAGGCTAAACTTGCAATTCCTTCTAAACCTGGAAGGTCATCTCCCCCTCACTCTGAACGGAGCCTTCTGCATTTTCAAATGCTTTGCCATGAAATTCCTCATCACCCGAAAGGGAGGGTGATACGGAAAGATTGCAAACAATGGAAATGAGTGAAGCTGGTGAAACAGGCCGTGAGAGGCAGCTCTTGCTGTAGTCTCTTCACTGTGCAGCTTCTTACCTATGTGCTTACTGCAGCCCCGGTGCCTGAGGCGCTGGGTCTCGGGGGATCAGATTCTGCCCTAGCTGCATCCCTGACTTGCTGGATAACACTGGGTAAATCACTTTCCACATTCTCTGCCCCGATTTTCCCAACAATAAAGAAAAAAAAAAAAAAGAAAAAAAGCATTCATGCTTCTGGTTTTGTTTGTAAAAGGTACTGTGAGCTTGAGCTAATATGTGCTATATAAAGGCTAGGGATCAGTATTCTTTTTTGTTAGCAGCAGTGAGAATTATTTTCCATATAAAGAAACAACCAAGGACACGTTCGAGCTAGCCGAGAAGGCAGTGTTTTGTTGTTCTGAGCTAGAGAGGCAGTCCAGGTGCCAAGTTTTCTCTTTAAGCCAACAGAAAAGTTAATATGGGCATGGCAAACGAAAACCCTGGGGACAGAGGCTGACTTTCTTCTCCACATGCTCAGTTCAGCATGCTACTTGCAGGCTCAGAAAACTTCAGGTCCATATCTTCCAGTCAAGCCGAAAGCTACTGTGATGAAATCTAAATACAATGTGAGAAAGAGGAAAAGTAGAACAGAGAATCCCATGCAAAATTTGAATTCTCTGAAACACATCAAGAATAACATTTAAGTGCAGCTACCCCTCAAGCAGGTGATGACAGGGATTTTAGTGCATGACTTGAGTTTTTCAGAACTCAAATGTGAAACCACTAACTGCGAGGTAAACTGAGCTTTGCCTTCTTAACTTGCAGACTGAGCAATTGCAGCCTTGAGGCTGGGAGAGGAGAAGCCCTGGAGAAGGGCTCAGATTTAAAACCTGGAGCTTCCACACAATCTTTGCAGATCATCAGTTCAGGACCCCAGAAAAAGTTTAGCCCGAGAAAAGCAAAGTTTTGCTTTCCACAGATGCATCTGCTTTCAGAGACAAAGAAATAGGCTTGTCTGGATACAACCTAGTCAGTCTGGGAAGCAGACTTGCTGTCAACTCTTTCTCCAATCAAAGTCAAACTGGCTGCAGCACAACAACAAATCTTTGCAAATGTGACTGTAGAAGACAATATTTTTCTTATTTCCTGCACAACATAAAAATGCAGCCTTTCCAGGTTGGGATCAAGCAGAATTGCAGCCTAACACAACCTCTGCATGTCAAGGTGACAAAGTGCACAAAACGAACATGATATGGTGACATCCTAACAATAGTCATGGAAAACAATGATAATAATATCTCATGCAGAAAGAGCAGTTGTCAGGGAGCTTTAAAATGCCGTGCTTCCACTAATCCCTCCCTTTGATTTTGACCACAATGAAATAATATGCACAGTATGACAAGGATAATTTTGACCTTCACCTAACAATCAGTTATCAGCTCTATACCGAAAAGCAGATCTGACATCTGACTGTAAGCATAGGCATGTTAAGACAAGTACCTTTTGAGATAAATTAATAAATTAATGACTAAAGTTGTTAGCAAAATAGAATTATTAACTGGATAAACATCTGAAACCAGTATTTCCTCACTGACTCCTGTAGCTGGCCCGAATTTAATCCCCACAGCTCCTTTCTGGGCTCTTAAAATAATTTCAAAAGAAAAAAGAAATCAGCAAGATGGCTCATAGTTGGCATACTGGTACAGCCCAACAGATTGACCTTTGAGATTGAATGTTATGGCTTACAAGGCAGGCTGTACAATTGCTGGATTTGTGGTAAAATGGACACTGTAACCACTGTAAACCATACGTACCGCTCAGGCAGGGGGATGGTAGAAATTCATAGTTAGGGCACAGAATTGCAGCTGTGATTAATTTATATTATTCATAGAATCATAGAATCATAGA
>NW_009194728.1:292-63669 GCF_000690835.1 Fulmarus glacialis | reverse complement strand
ATTCTCTCCCCCGTCCCACTGGGGGGGGAAGTGAGCGAGCAACTGCCTGATGGGTTAAACCATAACACAGACTCTCATCTGTCATTCTTAGGCACCAGTGAAAACCTTGTTTAGTATCTTGCTTTCAATCTGAATGTCCACCTGCCTTTTTAAGGATGTTGATGTAGATGGTTCTGGTCCTGCTCTGAAGCCTGCCAGCCTATGCCTCTCTCACACTGAAGTTGTTCAAACTCCAGAGGTGAACAGTAAAAGGGAAAGAAGAGAGGCTTTACAGCCTTACGGCAGTTTTAAATACAGCTTGCATAGAGAATTGTATGGGCTTTAAATGTCAGTTGTATCTTGACCCAGCTTCATCTCTGTCAGGATGCTATCAGCTTCCCTTCTCTTTCAGCAGTTTGCTTTTTCTCTTTCCATCCCTCTCTGTCTCCAGTTCCTGTCCTTTCTTTCCCACCTTTTCCATCTAACACATGTGTCCATGCTGCAGTTAAACCCCAGTTCCCCTCTCTTTGCCCTCAGGGAAGGCAGACCCAGGCTTCCCTGTAAAGATCCTCTCATTTCGCTTACGGCTTTGACAAGATGATCTCCTGTCAGGCACCCTCACGGTCTGGGAGGCAGTTGCCATCTTGAAGGATGTTTGTTTTACTGTGCAAAGTGCAGCAACACAAAAGAGACTTAGTGGGAGCCACCCCAAAACCCGGTAGCTAATGACAGAGCTGCATGAGCAGGACAGGGGAAACCACTCTTGGAGTAGCAGCTCTAGGGGCTTGAACCTCATCTGGTTCTCCAGTGTATCTACACTCTCGCTCAGGTACTGCAGGAGTTGGGCTACTAACACTCCTGGAGTAGCTCTGCATAGCACAGGTCTTTCTCCAGACCCAAGAAATCTTTCTCGATGTTAAAATTTCTGAGAGGAAATCTAGCTCATTAGAATAACTCCTGACCAACTCAGGTCAGGTCTGCAAAACACTTACGTTTAGCCAGATAAAGAGCTAGCACCAACCCAGAAAGCAACTAGATGTCCTTAGAGGGAAGTCTCCCGCAAGAGTCAGTCTGCTCAGGGAGATATTGCTCCTGACTATTTATTCTCTTGTTTGTAACAGCATCCAGTAAATCCAATAGGAATTGAGATTGTGTTGACCAGAGCAACTAGCAGTTAAAACAACTACAGTAAAAAGTGACAGGAGAAATGGGGACGCAAAAAGCAAGTAATAGAGGTAAGTCAAGCCATTGATCAGAAGGAAACAGACTTTAAGCAGAGAAATTATTTTGGTAGTTACACAACTGGCTAGTCCAGAGGCCAGGCAAAAGAATAACCCTCTTCTGACCACAGCCAAATTCTTTAAAATCCTGTCAATGTGACCCTTTTACTTTGGCGCTTTAATAATCTGACTGGCCATAAACATCTGATTATGGCCGTCGGCAGAAGGCTGCAGTGCACATAAGTATGTTATGCTGCGCGCACACTGCTAATCCGGGCAGAGAAAGAGACGGGTGTCAGGCTTCAGTATGGTCATATTCCACCACACCCACTCGTGATTCCTCAGAAATATGTGAGAAGTGGGTCCACGTGCCTTACATGTGTATGCTCAGCATTTGCTTCCATGCAATTTGCAAAGATCACTGGAACTGCTGACAAACAGTAAAGTTTTGCCTGGGAATGCTGGTATGAAGGGAGGTATGAGACGTATGTGAGTTTCTTTATTTAAAAAAAAAAGTAAAAGAGCGTGTGGAAAGAAAATGTGCTAAGAATGTCTGTAAATCCCAGAAATTTCTTCTAGATGCTTGATTTCTTGTTTAAAAAAAAAATTCTTATGTAAAACCTGTTTTATTAATCCATGTGTTTGGCCTTTGGTTAGTCACTGCACATCAGGCTGACTGCTAGCTTTCAGTCTTTCCTGATTTGCAATGGATTGAAATAATCAGAGGTTTTCTTCTGCTTCTAGCTGCCTTTCCTTTTGTTTTGGGTTTTGAACTGATATTTTTTCTTTCTGATTTCAGTGCTTATTTGTATTCTGTCCTTGAAAAGCTTTTTAATGATGTTAGGCCTTCCCCATACTCTAAGTCTGAGACTCTTTTGAACAATTTTAGTCACCAGTGTTTGGTACCCTGGAATACACAAGACAAAATTAGCCGTTCAGAAAACTACCCAATGAACCCTGTCGTCATCACAGTGGATTTTATTACTGTGCATCGTTAAGATGTGAGAAAAGCTGGCAAACCGTTACATTATTACTTGAATTAGCATCCAAGTAGATTTCATTTGCTCCTAAATGCCAATTGTAAAACAAAAAGTGGATTTCTTCTTCTCTCTGGCTGTAACTAGGCTCATTAATTTCAGCAGGGTAGGACTAAGGAATGGCCTGTTCAAAGGAATGATACATGCTGTTAAAAACATGTGAAAGGTTTTGTCTACCCACTGGGAGTCTTAACATAATTCTTCTTTTTGGCCATTTATGTGAAATGTTACAATGCTACTTTTGAGCAAACTAGTTCAGCTCTTCTGTAATTCAGTGCATCAAATCCAAAATGTTGGGTTTTTTCCGAAAGCCTGCTTTTTCAGCAACATCATAAATTTACAGTATGATTTTCTCCTCAGTTAAATTATTCCAACAATAAAATTCTGAACATCTGACTTAAAATGCACATTTCAATTTTAAAAAAATTGTAATTAAGCTTTTTGCAGAGTACATGTTATGACTGAGATGAATAGAGACACTTTTGTGCTCAAACACCGAAAGTGGTCATAAAACTACATTTCAGCTCAGATTTCAAAAGTAAGTGATAGCTTTGGGTACTTCCACTTTTGGAGGTGTTGGAAGCTTGGGGGCCTTTCTGGCAATGGGGTGTAGGAATCCTAATTGCTGAAGTAATTCTGAAAATCCTACATATTTTCACTAGTCAAAAAAACAACCAACCAAACAAAAAGACACCTTAAAGAAATAGATAGTGAGCATTACTTGGAATTTTAATCTAGGAATACAATTCTCACTGGTATTGCAGAAATATTTAAGGAACAATTTTCAGTGAGTGGTTTAATTTTGCTGGCTTGTTCATCAGTAACAGAGTTCTGTGCTTTCACAGTGTTGATCTAACCATCTGATAGTAATTAAACTGCTCTACGTAGCAGTCTCTGAGATGTTACAATACTACTCTCAGAGGCTGAAACAAGGCAGTTCTGGAATAAAATTATAACTCTGACATAAAACATTAATGGAGACAGAGAGCTTTTTTCTTGTTTTTCTCATACATCTCCAGAAAGGCCTTAGATTACCAAATGAAAATTAACTTGCTAGTAAGGTTGTTTAACTTTCATTGAGTCTATTTTAGTAGATGTGTTGTTTAAATAATAATAAAAAAGCAATGTGATTAGATTTCCTAGCATTAAACCTCTTCTACTTTATTTCATTCTTGCTAGAATTATCTTGAAAAGAAAAGATGCAGTGCTCTGAACTCCCAAGTCTATTTCTGTATGTGCAGATGTGATTTTACTGCCCTTATGTAGCAACTGCTACTTCTGCCAGACCCCCACCTCATTCAGGGCATGACTGGGCCACTGAAGTGGTGTTTGTGACAACCCTCGTTCCTTCCAGAAACCTCATATTTGGGAGATCACATGTGATATCTTGCATCATGCCTCCATCTACTTTGCAGGACAATGCAGGAGAGATAAAGATTTCCCTGTTCTGTGTCCCCAGTCCCCTTGGAGCACAAGGGAATTAAAGAAGGATCAGCATCTATGCCTAGAAAAATGCAGTGCGATGGTGGGATAAAACTGAGGCTAACCACCAGCAGGTGCTGTGATATGCCGTATGCCTGCGGGTTTGCCGTGACATTGCCCACTCCTCCGTCTCCTCAGGTTGCTCCTGCAGAGGCTGGCAGGGGGAGGGGGGGGCACAAGGCCTGTTTGGGGTGAGCAAGAGGTTGGGGGTGTCCCCGGCGTGGTGCTCATGCTCTGCCCTGGGATGTGGGGAAGAGTGCGCCTAGAGCAGGACGGTCTCTGGCGTTTTGCCAGAAAAGGGGGAGCTCTTCGGGCCCTTTGCCTCACCCTGGGCCAGGCTCTCACTGCTGTTTTAGCAGTGTAAGCTGAGACTGAGCACTCTTAGCTCCCACCAGTGCCTGCGTGACAAAGCAGGGGCTGGAAGATGTGCAGCCAAAAGCAGGGCTGGTGTGCTGAATAGCGTGGGCAGACCCAGCCCCAATCTCAACAAAGTAGCAGCGACAGTTTGCATGGAGCTGGAGCTTGGGCCACAGCAGCAAACGTTCGTATGGAGAGGGCCTAAGGACCCTTTTGGCCTCCGCTGTAGACAGCAAGGATAAAAAAGGCGATAGATGGCTGTCATGCTATAGGCAACTCACTTCTGTGTGCTTTGCATCAGCGTATTGAGGCATGGCACTGAGCCTGACTTGGCTTACTCAGCTCGGTGCAAGCCCACGCTGGGGGATTGTCTTTGCCCTGTGTGGCTTACAAACAAAATAGGTAGTAAAAAGGGTTGGATGCAAAACTGGCATCAGTCTTTGGCTATCAAAGAGTAAAACCTGGATCCTCCTGGCCTCTAGCTCAGTGCGCCAGGCACCAGGGCTCCTTATGCCTCCAGAGCCTCCTAACGCTGTAGTTGCTGCAGGACCTGTGGCTCACCTTCCTTGGCGCTCACTGACTTGGACAACAGAAGTTCATACTGGAAAATGTGCAGGATCTCAATCCTTCAAGAGCTTTAGTTTTTCTCTGCAAGGTGCTTACAGCCATTAACCCCCACAGCTGATTTTTTTCCCCTACAGCGTGGGAAGGAGAGGAAAGTTTAATGTGAGTTTTCTAGATTCATTTTTAATTATGGTCTCTATGTCTGTATGTACCTAATCAAATATCCTCAAATGCTACACAGAAAACGCCCAGGCGGGACATAAAGATTAGCCAGATAAAGATGGACTATTGCGTAAGAAGTCAGACTTAGAAGAAGGTTAACAGTATTATTTAAATATCATGCAAGTTAAGTAAGACATAATGACAGCTACAATGTAGTGATATTAGTGCACCTCTCAACTTTTGTAAAACATACATAATTCATGCAGGGAGAGCAAGCCTATTTTTTCAATGATAATCAGATTAAATTTCACAGGACTTTATTCACCCTAGGTCTGGCTACAACTGGATCAAAATGTTTGCTCTCCGGTGATGTTGGAAAACTTCAGGACAGTAACACTGTCCCTTGTTCCACCCTCCCTTGTCTTCTGCAGGGCCAAGTTGGGAACTGAAGACTTCATCTGCGTCAGACAATACTGTCAATAGTCTTTAACCCTTGGCCTTCCTGGGAACCCACTGCTGCCCTATTAGTAGATATTACAATGACAGTTCTTTCCGTAGGGAGCTAAGAAGATCTCAGAATATTTTCCCTTTTTCATGAGTGTAAGGAGCAGTATATATATAAATATATATTCATTTATATATGTACACGTATATATATGTGCATATATACATATATGAATATAAAGAACTAGGAGCAATAATTAACATGATTTGTTATTGTTTTTCCCTATGTTATAGGTAATTGCATTAGTCTTTATGAAGAGCTTGAGATCTTTGCTTTGTTCTAAGGCATAAAAGTAGTCTGCATTTTGAGTGAGCTAGAGGAGAAAAAAGAGAAAGGAGCAGATGTAAACAATGGTAATACTAACATGCACACACGTCCCCTCTACACTCACTTCTTTTCCAACTAGCTCCACTACTGAGTATGTGATAGGTGCAGAAACCTTGCTGATAGCTTAAACAAACACATGGCAATGAAATATTTTTGGAATGGTATCCATGACAAACTCTCTCTTTTTAAATTATGTGTTAGCATCACTTAGGTAAGTTGTACGACGGTGCATAGGAAATAGGTGGCTGAAAGGGTTCACAGCGTACTTGGCGCCAAGATGGTCTTTTCTTTTTTGCATAAATATTCTAGACCATACAAAATAATCTATTTTTTTTAGTATCTGCATTTTATTTCTGTATCTCTGACTACATCTAGTCCTTGAATGGTTTAAAAATGTATGCTTATGGTCCTGGGATTGCCTGCAACTGCCTGCATCAAAACACAGTCAGTTTCCCAGCAGCTAAACAGCTTTTAATTAATGCATTTTAGCAGTGTCTGCTGACAGTTCCTCCTTCGCCGTTTAAAGTTACGTGTATTTTATTGGAAAAATACTTTTATTGGAAAAATACTCTCCTTGCTGTTCATCAGTCAACAGTGATTTATGAAGGATGTGAGTGTCTGTAACAAATACCCCAGATTACAACTGCCACAAAATTTGTGCATACTCAAATTCAGGAGTTTTGGAAATTTGGCGGTGCGTTTTTTTTACTCTAATCCGTTGGCAAATAAAACGGGAGAGATTAAGCTTCTCCGACCGTGTGTCATTTAGGGTGATTCCCTACAGGCAGCCGGGCTGGCAGAGAACTGCGATACCGGCCAGCCTCTTTGCCCGGAGGGCGAGGCTTGGTGCAGGGACGCCGGTCGCCGGTTGCAGGGCACTCCTGCACTTCCCGCAAGCTCCCACACGGTGGCAGAGGCACTTCACGCTGACAAACTTCCTCAGCCGGCTGCAGGTGGAAGAAAAGCTGGCAATTTTAAATCTCGAAACGTCCTACTAGCTAGCTATGGGACTGTGGAAAGCGTGCAGGGGGCTGCCTTTGAACACCTCCCTCCTCTCTGTGCCTTCTGGACACTCCAGCTTCTCCTTGCAGGTATGCAATGCCGATGCTAGCTTTCTTGGGGCAAATTTGGTTTCAAAGATGAAAAGTTAGCATTGCTTTCTATACAGCATCAAATTGTCCTTTCTCCTTGTTAAAGTTTTTAAACCTTAGCTGTTTTCTTACAGTTTGCTCTGTTGCGCTGTCAATAATGTCTGCAAGTAACCTGGAAAAGAAATGAGAAAAGGAACTACTTCTGTAAGTTTCTAGCAGAGGAAGAGAAAATTTACATCTAATCCTCTATAAGTTGGGATGTAGGGGAGGCATGAATGCATAGAATGTAGTCTCAAAAGACCTCACATCAACAGGAGCTGGCATTGATTCACTCCCTCGCAATGTTGCTGTGTACTGATGCAATGGCATGAAGCAAACATTGCACGTTGCCAATCCTGCCTGCTAAGTGTATTTTGTGGATCTGTCTGCAGCTATCACTCAATGGTGAAGATCTTAAGGCTTGAGAATATACAAATTCATGTTCTGTATCTTTCTCAGCAGCAGGAAAAGAAGGATTGATGTACAGAAAGAGAAAAAGTTCAATAAGAAGTAAAATCGGAGCTCCTAAGAGACTTTCTTTTGGACTTTATGAACCACAGGCCTGGTTTCCACCAATGTACCTATAAGTTTGAGAATAGGTTGTGAAATTTATGACATTGTCTTAAGTGCCATTAAAAAATGACTGAAAATTTATACATCTCTCTTTGGTGTGGGAAATGCCCCATCCTTTTCCTGCAGCTCCTCTTGAATACTGTGTTCAGTTTTGGGCCCCTCACTACAAGAAGGACACTGAGGTGCTGGAGCGTGTCCAGAGAAGGGCAACAAAGCTGGTGAAGGGTCTAGAGAACAAGTATGATGAGGAGCAGCTGAGGGAACTGGGGCTGTTTAGCCTGGAGAAGAGGAGGCTGAGGGGAGACCTCATCGCGCTCTACAACTTCCTGAAAGGAGGTTGTAGTGAGGTGGGTGTTGGTCTCTTCTCCCAAGTAACCAGCGATAGGACGCGAGGAAATGGCCTCAAGTTGCGCCAAGGGAGGTTTAGACTGGACATTAGGAAAAACTTCTTTACTGAAAGAGTGGTCAGGCCTTGGATCAGGCTGCCCAGGGAAGGGGGGGAGTCACCATCCCTGGAAGTATTTAAAAGGCGTGTAGATGAGGCGCTTAGGGACATGGTTTAGTGGGCATGGTGGCGTTGGGTTAACGGTTGGACTTGATGATCTTAGCGGTCTTTTCCAACCTTAATGATTCTATGATTCTATGATTCTCTCTGTAGTCCTTATCTTAAGGAAATAAGCATCGGTCTGTATCTTGCCCAGAAAGACCTCCTTGTCCTCTGGTACACTTATGAGGGAAGAAGGTCTGGCTTTGCTGTTGGGTTCTTCTCTACACCTGTGAAGTCACCAAGAGCAGAATCTGGGCCTGAGAGGGGTTTTGTACCAGCTTTGCTCTGTCGTCCCCCATCCCATCTCTCCCTCAAGAGAAAGATGTGTTAATGCTCCTGCCTCCTTGTTCCTGCCACTTGGCCCTCCATCAGGAAGGTGAGGACACATTTCCATCCACCCTACTGAGTCCACTGCCACAGGGGTCCTTGGGAGGGTCATCCTTGTTCCACATGGTGGCAATGATAGAGGGAAAAGACTGAGGAGAACAGGAATGGTGAAAGAGGGGAAAGAAGAAAGATCAAACACTTGAGCAAAAATGAGTACAAAAAGGCAGAGTACAAAAAACCCCACCATCAAAACAATACTGTGACACAACAGAGAAGCTAAGGAGAATCTTTGTTCTTGCTAGATTTTTGGCATCCTTCATGTGGTTTCATTTCACATGAAATATTCATGTGCCTAATAATGTGACTTATTGGTGGCTAAGGGGATATTTTTCCTTCCAGGAGAGTTTTTTAAGGGTTAAGAACTTGAAAGTGTTTCTAAATTGCTAATTTAAAAAAAAGTTAAATCAATCAAACTGTTTGGATTTTGAAATATTTTTCCATTGCATTTTTTTTCAGTATTAATGTGCTGAAATGTCTAGACAAGAAGTCACAGGAAAATAAAATATTTCCTTTTAGAGACGAAGTCATAGGAAAATAAAATATTTCCTTTTGAAACTGAGATACTGGGACATATAAACTGTTTTTTTGTTGTTGTTGTTTTTTGTTTTTTGGGTTTTTTTTTAATCCCTGTATAATCTGGAGACTTATTAAAAAACATCTTTTCCCGTCACCAATTTGTCAACTCTATCAAAAATGTTTTGGCAGCAAATACCTGACCAGTTCTGCTTAATTAACACCATGAGTCAGTTTAAGATTCCCCTGTATTTTTGATGCCCATAGAGCCTTAAAAAGCACAGTTATTTCTGGCACCTCTCTGAGCGGGACGTGCGGCACCTTCAGAGTACCCTACTCTGCTGAACACCTTTGTACCAGGAAAGAATCACAACTCACCTGGACTTGTATCCCAGGTTTGGTTCGTTTGGCTGGAAGGCTGATGGGTGATATCTTTTCACCTACAGTATGTGTCTACTTTATAGAGACATATTAATACTTGATAAATGTGGAAGTCTCTGGACTCAGATATAGAGAGGGAAGTGTGTTTTAACAACTGTTGTGATTTAATGAACATTGGGCACTTGATCTGCTACTGGAAGGGATCAAGCAAACATTTTATGTGAAAAGTCACTGTGAACTTCTCGCATTGAGTTAAGAATATCCAGCTGATTGTTATATCCTCTTTTTAGATTCATATTTTATCTCTCAGAGAATGTCTTTGGAGATAACGTGGTCTCGCTGTGCCCGATGGAATTATGCAAGATTAAAGGGGGGAGACTAAGGCACTTTCCCAGTTTGCCCAATCTAAGGCTCAACAAAAATCTTACTCCTTGAACTCTCATGGGGGCAGGTTTGCCTCCAAAAAGGGGAGTGAGGAAACAGCCTTGTGACTTTCTGCACTGGACAGCCATCCATGCCTGCTGTTCTGGGGAAGAACAACACACCATCTTTACTAAAGAAAAACCTGTCTTAATCTAAAACCTTAAGATACATTTTTTCCCTTTAACCTATGTACAATCACACAGGAGGTAACTGCCCTGTTCCTTCCACATCTGTGGGAGAAGCCAAACACCAATATTGGTGTTAATGCTTGTAACTATTTCAGAGGCACTAAAGTAACACACTGGTTGGCTGGATTAATACCTGGATGGCATTAAATCATTAATTTCAGTACTTGTATAAAATATGGTGAGCACAAACCAAAATGCACAAACATAATATAGTTAAGCAGAAGGCATTAAAAAATAAAAAAAGGCTAGCTCAAAACCCGATGCAAGCTCTCTCCTCTAGCTAAAGACGCGTGGGAAGCGGTAAGCCTCTGGCCACCCAGCCCAAGGGACTGGACCCTGCTCCCGGGTCAACTGTCTGCCCAACCCCCAAGAGAGGCCGAGCGCACGTCCCAGGCCGAGGGTGTTGCCCTGGCACGACCACTCAGAGAGTCTGAAAAGAAACTCAAAGGAAATAATGCAAAAATTCAATTAGAGCAGAGTGAAGAGGTTTGTCTGATAAGCGTGGAGCAGGTTTCCACCATCAAAACAACCCATTCAAACCCCATCTCAATCCTGAAGCGCCCTTGCAGAGATGTGCTGCTAGGAGCATGCTGCAAATGTCACCGTTTTCCCACCGATGTCTGAGGCAACATCTCCGCACTGAAATTACAGCTTTCAATGTACACCACTCCATCTTGAGGGAAATTTCAAGGGATAGGTTGTAACAATTCTCCGTTAATTTTAATCCACCTGTTATTGTGGAAATTAATTAAGAGATTATGAAAACTGCAGTGTTTAGAGGTGTTAACTTGAATCGTTTCCAGCACGAATTCATGCTCAGTCTACCAATAGAGCTCCATTGTGCCTTGTGAAAAAAAAGTACTCAGTATTAAACAGTTGGAAGGTTTTAATGATAAAGAGAATAGTAAGTATATAATTGCAATCTCCAGAGTGTCTGCATGTACCACTTGGAATGTCTTGAATTACCATTGTGGTGAATTTAGTGAATGAGAGTTAAGATAACATTGTTTGGTTTGGAGTCATTATGACGGAGATGTAGGTAGAATCACCCTACCTATCTATTCACATTTCATGTCATATAATCAGTTAAGAGACCATGTACATTTGACGAGAAAGCTGGGCTCTAGATATTAAGAAGAGTAAAATAATCTATGATTTAATTCTGCTTAATTAGCCTTAAAAGATGTCAAGTCATTTTAAAAAAGAAAGTGCTTTTAGATTAAAACTATACATAAAACTCTGCAACTTGTAATACTTGATTTACAAAGAGTACGCAAAGGTAACTTTATTCTAAACTGAGGTACCCGAGACCCTGGCTATGTGCCCTAGCTGGAATCTGACACCACACCTGAATGAGAGCTGAGTAATCTCCAAAATGCCTCCCCCATGGGAAAGAGGGCCAGGTACGTGGGCCAGGAGGGCTCCAGAGTGTTCTGCAGTCAGGTGCCTGATCTAAATGACTGGCAGATCAATAGCCAGTCTTTATACTGCAACTGATCTTCTTAGTACCACTGTGACTCCTAAGTATTATCTGGTGGAAAGTCTACCACTGGGATAAATCAGTAGAATTTTGCTTTAATCTGATTTTATACTGTGTAATGACTGTGCAACATTCAAGGCTACAGATATATTTATTTAAATGAAATATATGTACCAACTTGCAATGATTGCCTGGAAGCCAGTGCAACCCACAGATTGGTGTTATAGCTCAAAGGTAGTCTGGGCTATTTAAAGAGGAAAATACTTGAAAGGACTCAATTTTTATTTTGACACCTTCAAAAGGAAATTTGGGAAATGTATGTGAAGAGGCAGAGGAGAGAAAGGAGGGGAAAAGGTTATTAAGACACCTAAAAACCTTTATTTACAGTGAAATTAAATGCTTAAATTGATTTGCACTCTCTTCCCATTCAGCAGATGGATGGGAAGGTGGGAGATGTAAGTGGTTTAGCTGATAAGAAATCTCCTTTTCTTGAGTGAGTGGTTAAGAAAACTGGTCAGAGAACTGAGAAATCTATTATGCTTCTACAGCTTTAGCTATTATGAATGCTGCCAGTCTTCTTGACGGAAATATGGAAATGATGAAGTACGAGGTACTTTGCATATATATAGATAATGCTATGTTGTACTCAGGCTTTAACATGTGCCTTAAAATACTTGGAGTCACTTGACAGGACTAAGAAACAGCAAATATTGAAGAGCACCTAAATAAACTTTGAATTTTTATTTCAGGTAACTGTAAAGACAAATAGTTAAGAAATTGTTTAAGTCTCTAAGCACAGACTTAAACCTAACCTTACAGGTTAATGCAAAGAAGCTAAAGGTTTTACAACTCATATGCAATATAGGTGTTTGCAAAACCTCAGTTACCTTACTGCTTTAGGGGAAATAGTCAGTTACAAAGTGGCAAAGATTAAAACGTTCACTTGAAAATAGAAAATACTGCTTGTGCAGGGAAAAGTCTTTTGAGACTACCATGTTCCTTTCAGAAACAAAGTAAACTACTAATAAACTCGGTTTAAATTTGACCTCTAGTTCCAATGAAAAAGAAAACTGAAAAATGTTTGGAAAATCTGAATTTTTCATTTTAAACTGAGCTTAAAGGTCAAATTCAGCTAAATTTAACACAGACAAATTACAGCAGAAAAACATTTTGTTCTGTTACATTCAACTTATGTGACAGTATCCAGGTTTATGGTTTAGTAAAAATTCAGTCCTTTGTGGAAGGAAAGGTGTATCCTAAATAAGTTGCTGGGACTTGCTTTTTGTTTAAGAAACTGACTTAAAACTCATTTACTGATAGGGCCACTAGGAGGCCAATTAACTTGCTGCTGTGGTTCAATTCAGAGGGGGGAAAAAAGGAAGTTAAAAACTTTAAAATAGAGAGATGAGGGGAGAAGAAAAGAGTTAAAGAGAAATAGTTAACTGATATGCTTCTGATTTGTTTCACATTCACTATTATTTTCGTATCTCTGACAGTAATTTTTACGCAGCTAGTTTCTTTATTATAGGCATTGCTCTGTGCCTCAGAAAAAGATGCCAGCTTTTTTACAGTGAAGGAAAAAGTGGATAAAACCAAGAGGGAACATAATGCAAGTGTAAAATGGCCTTGTTCTGTGTAACAAATAGCAGTTTGAGCACATTAACTGCCTGGTTATTGTCAAGTGGTATGTGGCTACCACTTAGATGCTTATCCAAGTGCACATTTCAAACAGTTGGTTTGAAGGGAGACAAAAATTTAATAGCACCTGCCATTTTCTGTGTGCTTTCATGTGTAGGTACAGAACTGAGATTACAATTTTGAAAGCCTGGTTCATCTGGAATCATCTGGGAATCTGCAGTTTAGATATTTATATGTAATCAAGCTGCTTATTCTGCATGCAAGATAATTTTAAATATTTAAAAAAGAAAGGAACTATGTTACTGTTCTGATACAAACCTAAGCACCTAAGCAGTTTGAGAACTGGCAACAGTTTTTATTTGTAGCAGGAAAATAATAGGTAGAAAATATGTAGAATACCTAGTTCCTGATTATTTGAAATTGCTAGCTCAAAAAGAGAAGTAAAATTATTTTTACTATACATAGTTATAGCACTGCGTAGTCTTTAATACTCACCCCTGGACCCATACAGTTCTACATATGATTTCAGAAAATTAACACTTATTTTTACAATGCATCTATTCTCTAAATGAATGGAAATTTTAGTCATTTCACTCAATGACTGGTTTCACAGTATGACTGTAATATTAATGCTAGGTATTTCACAAAATACCTGAATAATGTTAGCATTTCTTGCAATGACCAGATAGAGCAGTCAAACAGCGTAATAGAATACTTGTTGTGCCAGTCATTGCGCCAAGTGATTGAAACTCAATCATTTCACAGAACAACAGGTTACACATGATAAGATGGATATTTAGCCTCACTCCTTTGCCGTTTGCATCTCAAGGTGCATCCACCACAGTTTACGGTTGCTTAAGGCCAGACTGCTGAGCCCTGCCTCAGTTTCGTGGTCCTATTCCCAGCCTCCTGACATTTTCAAGAGCACATGGGGAGAGGGGAGCTGCTCCATCTGCACCCTACTCCTACCACATCAAGTGATCAGTTTTCAGCTGTATTAGCTCCCTCACCCAGCTCAGCTGTACAAGTCCAAGTGCCAGGCAGGGAGAGAGGGAAGGGATGCAAACAAGGGGAAGGGGAACTGCAGCCTTCAGGTAGGATCAGGCTGCCAGGAATCTGTGCTTTTACTTCTATCCAAAGGGGAGATTCAAACATCTGAGAAAACAAAACTCAGCCTGGATGAAACATCCAGGGATGAGCGGACATTTATGGCTTGGCCACCTGTCTGAAAAAAACAACAGTCCATACCTTCTGGGCTCTTGTACAAAAAATTGTCCAAACTGCTTGTCCATGTTTGTTTGCAGCATAAAGTGCTGAATCTGTTCTTGTGGCAAGCATATAGTAGAAATAATATCTGCTACAAGAGAGGATGCTCGCAAAAAACAAGTTTGGCTTTTCTCAAATGGCTTAGGTGCTTTGTTTGCTCATTTTGGCATGAAATACCCAACAAAAGCCACTTACCACATTATTATTTTCCTCCATATCTTAATTATATGAAAACATCAGCACTTTATTTAGTCTTTAATTAGCATAATCCAAGTACAAAGTTCAGCCTGGGCAAGGACACAAGGATATTGATTATCTGTCCTTTCCACGAGAGTCAAAAATCACTTCTGTGCTGTGTTTATTAATGTATGTTCATAGCTATGACATTGAAATCTATCACTGCGATTGACCTTTATTTTCAGGCAGTCAATGGTCATTGACCCATGTAGATAAATTACCATAGTGAATTTTGCGGTTGCTGGCTCAGACTCTCATATCAATAGTTGACCTACTGAACACTTATTCTTTTTTTTCTTCCCTTTCACCTACCAATCAAATAAAAACTATGCACACAGATTCAAACAAATACATAAATAAGAAGCAGGTCACAAATCACTTTGCTGTTCTCTGCTTGCACAGGGACACATGGTACCTTTCTTACTTCTACCTTTTGGTGTCAGCAAAACACCCATTTTGCTAACCTGAAAGGGAGAGAGCAGACATAGTGTTTCAAATAGATGGTACTTCAGATGAGGAATGTGTTATCCTGTGGCTACAAAATACATCTCTCAGATTTTGTAGATCCCAGTAAAATCTTCCTGAGTGATCATAGACTACAACCTGGACTGCAATGTTTTAGTCTTGATTTGAATCCAAACGTACCAATGTTTAGCTACTATAATATTAGATTGTTTTCTCTGTCCTACTGAAGACCTAGAGACCTCCTCCAAATATGGGGTCTGAATCTGGCCTTTCCTATAAATTTTGAGAGTTCAGAAACAAAATCTTAGTTTGACCCAGTTCTAATAATTTAAATAGCTTTTTCTGATTTGAAAAATCAAATAGTTTCTTAGATTGGCTTCCAATTTTCTTCTTTGTTACATAAAAAAATTAAATTGCCAAGGAAGAAATGAATAGCAAAAATGATATGTCAGCTTGTTTGTGTCCTTCGTCTATTTAATTTGAAAAGGGCATGATTTTTAGGCAGCTTCAAAACTGTTTTCTGTTGTTGTTTTGGGAGACAAAGAGGGAGTCTTAGCAAGCAGGTGTCCTAGTCGTTACTGTGAGGAGCAACATGTAAGTTCAGGGATGCAATTTCAATACATGTCTTGTGCCATTGAGCTGGAAAATCTCTGAGATTCAGTTTTAGCCTATTCCCCCTAAAGTTACTGTTTGGAGGCAGAATGTGAGTTCAATAGATAAGTATCGTGCTTGTTGTGTCTCATGAGATTATTATTAAATGACATGATTCTATAGAGGGTTTTGTGAGTTATTCACGTCTTTTTTTCAGCTGTGCATAAAAGTAATAGATTAAGGCTGAAGGATTTTTTTGCCAGAGCTGTGAGACAGACTGTGACCACACTGTTTTGCCCTTCCATTATACATAGCTCTCCTCCCTGATATCCATAGTGGCTGCATTTACATTAGTGGGGTTTTTTAAAGCAGTAGTATGGTTTTGAGGCTAAACCTCTGTTTGTCAGGGCCCTGAGAGTACTAATCGACCTTAATGGCCCTGATCATCCTCACCTGGGGCCTCCACCCATCTCTGCACCTGAGCCTAGGAGCCCTATTCCAGCTCAGCCAGGGGAGAGTAGTCCTGGCCTGAGCTACAGTGCAGGTGTGCCTGTCTTGGCTTCCTGGATGGACCTCGGACTTGCATTGTAGCCCTATTGTTAGTCCTGTCTTCAGCCCTATCTCCTGCTGATACTAGCAAAAGGATTTTGAACAAAAAGTTTCTCCGCAGGCAGAGGACTTGGGAGAGTCAGAAGGTTGTTAATCTTGTGACTGGCACTGGGTGCAGGAAGACTGATGAGCAATTCTAGGAGCTCAAGGAGGTGAAGGTCATGCTTCTGAAGACCTGTGACAGCTGGTCTTTGTGTGAGACCCAGTAGGTATGAGCCGTTATAGACCTCTACAACAGATCTTTAGATGGAAACATACCACCAAGCCCATCAGGTGCTTGGACACCCTGGGTCCCAGGACCACTCTATTGAACATTTCAGAGGAGCCTACATGTGCTGGTGCCTTTCTACAGTCTGCATGCTGGGATCTGGCAAAAGAACCCTATGCAGATACATCCAGAGACAATCCTCCAGTCTATTCCCTTTCCCACTCAACACTGGGAGCTTCCTGTGGAAATGTCCTACACTGCCATCCTGGTAGGTGCAATGTTTTTCTTTAAATGTTTTCATAGGGGAAAGGAAGGATGTGTGTGAGGCTTCTTGTGGCATTAGGACATTGGACTCAGAGGAGAGATGATATATACCACTGGTCTGCTGACTGCAAGGGCTGTTATACTTTCTAAAGCTATTCCCCCGAGACTCTGACAGTGATCTCCTGCATGGTGACTAATCAAATCAAAAACTACCCACCCAATTTCCACCCTGTACTCTTAGTCCCTGCTACCATGGCAGCTGCACATGCAGCCTTGCCATGGTAGTAGAGCCCTCCTAGGCTTTTCTGCCACCATTCCGCTATGCATCCCTTCTCCCTTCCCTGAATGCAGTGGCTACGGAGCTGATGGCATAGTGACCATGCTCCACAAAACAGTACTGCAGATCCCATCTCTGGCCCTCAAACAATCAGAGTGACAAGGTGGTGGGATGCAAGGCAGACTGTGGCTGAGAGGGTGGCCTGAATGGTAGCAGTCAGGAGACACGGGGCTGCACAGGACAACAGCCATTCTCCTAAATGCAGGTAGAGGCTCCTGAAATTTCATAAGAATTTGCCTGCCACAGCCAACTGTGGGTGCAAAATTTTGGGATATCTCACATCCCAAGGACTCCACCCAAGGCTCATCTGGGCTCAAAATCTATGTCTGATGAACACCACCTCAGCAACAAAGACTCCCAGAGGGTCATGCTCTTTGTCCTTTTCCTTAGAGAAAAGGAGGCATTGGACGTCAGGCATTGATTCATTGAGGGTGTCCTGTAATAGTTGCTGCAGCCATGGGATTAAGGCCATGCTGCTACCTCTATAGCACCTTTTATCCAACATAGTCCCAACTCAGAGTGAGCAGGTGGGAATGTTTCCCCAATGGAGAGAACATCAATGGTGTTGTGGCTCTGAAGCAGGTTTTCTTTATTCTAAACAAGTAAGAGGTAGAGTGGAGGAATTCAAATCCTGTCATCTTTTGTCATATACAAAAGATAGAGAAGAAAGAATATCTGTAAATCAGGACCATTTCTACCTCACCTTTGCTGAGATTATCCCTATAAGTTTGGAAGCTGGATATTCAACAGATAGTAGCTATTTGGAAACGTGCTTGCTTATTTGCACAAAGAAGCAGAGTAAAAACTAAAAAAGGAAAAAAAAATCTGAAAATTGAGTGAAGTGTTGATTCAGTTAAGCAATTCTGATAAGAAGACAAAGACTAACAAGGTAAAAAAAAAAAGGTAGTAGTGTTTATTATTGCACAAAAACATAACATGATGGTATAGAATCCTAAAGATGAAAAGTAATGTTTCCTGTTTGAGGTTTGTGTTTGTCAGTGGGACTGTGAAGGAGGATAATTGTACTTGCAGTAGCCAAGGCAATGAATAGTAACAAATTGTCTTACTTCGTGTCCTGGTTTTGGCTGGGATGGAGTTGATTTTCTTCCTATTAGCTGGTATAGTGCTGTGTTTTGGATGTAGTATGAGAATAATGTTGATAACACACTGATATTTAAGTTGTTGCTAAGTAATGTTTACACTAGTCAAGGACTTTTCATCTTCCTGTGCCCTGCCACGTGTGCGGGGGGGCTGGGAGGGAGCGTGGCCAGGACGGCTGGCCCAGCTCGCCGATGGGCTATTCCATACCATATGATGTCATGCTCAGCATATAAGACCGGGCAAAGAAGAAGAAGGGGGGGACGTTTAGAGTGATGGTGTTTGTCTTCCCAAGTAACGGTTATGCGTGATGGAGCCCTGCTTTCCTGGAGATGGCTGAACACCTGCCTGCCGATGGGAAGTAGTGAATGAATTCCTTGTTTTGCTTTGCTTGCGTGCGCGGCTTTTGCTTTGCCTATTAAACTGTCTTTATTTCAGCCCGTGAGTTTTCTCACTTTTACCCTTCTGATTCTCTCCCCCATCCCAGCTGGGGAGGGGGGTGAGCGAGCGGCTTTGTGGTGCTCAGTGGCTGGCTGAGGTTAAACCACAACACTTCGTTAGGATTTTTTTTAATGCTACAACCTACAGTATCTTAGCACTTTGTTTGCAGAATCAATGGAAATTTGTATAGTGAACTTTAATAGACTCTGTTATGTCTTTGGGGGATAAACCCTCTGCTTGTCCCCTTGTTTTCCTTATCTGCAGTCCCCTATGTCTCTCATCTCCCACAATGCTCAGTGTTAGAGGCAGTTGTGTCAGAAGTTTAACTCCTTCCACTTTGGAATGAACATGAGCTAACACAATAGTTTTTGGGTTTTGTCATACAAAATCTACACAAATATTTTAGTGAATTATTCTTGTGTGGATTGCTTGTAGATTACACACCTGTGTAAGTCACAGTTCATGACATACCAATCCATTAAATAAATCATGAAATGCTATTATTCTTGTTTGAGTGACTCATGTAGTTAAGTAACACAGTCTTTTAGAAATTATCATAATGGATGTTTTTCCCCTTTGGCAAAACCCAAGCGAAAATTGTCCTTTCAGTGGGGATTTGTGGTAGGAAATAACCATGTTTGTATGAAGTAAATGCGATATTGTCACGGGCACAGTACAAGCCACAGTTTATTTTACACTTCTGTCAAATATTTGCGGAGGAAATAGGTCTGCTATTTGCTTAGCCTAGCAGCTAAGGAATCCTGGAAGGATACAAGCTAATACTGCTACCCTTTCAAATGTACTGTGCCATCTCAAGAGACCGCAAGTGATCAGAACCTCCGTTTGTGCTTCATCTGAAAGACTGTTTCTAGTAGTTGAGTACATCTGTGTGCAAGATATTGACTCAAAGCAGGTCTGAAAGGCAGAGCAAAAGGACCAATTTAGAGAAGAGAGCATTTCCTACAGGTTCGCCACTGTGCCAATTGCTTTCGTCTGTACAAGGTTTTCTTTGGAGATTTCCTGTAAAAGAAATAAACAAAATTCATTCTCACCACTAACTTAATATAATTCAAGATGTTTCTATTGCAAAGAGTAAAAAGTACAATTGAGTGTTCTTATCATAGTAAGTACTGCATAATTAGTCTTCCAAATGAATGTTTACACTCATCAGGATGACTAAATATCTTGTTGAGTAAAATTCTTAATTTACATAACTAAAAGCCAATAGCAGCTTCATCTCCCTTCATCTGATTATATTTTGGTTTTATATCTACATTTCATTGGCCACCTGCCACTCTCTAAAGGATAGGAGGTAATTAGAACCAGTGATAGTGCACTATTGTTATACTTTTTACAGCACAGATGCAGTTGGGTGCTATTATCATATCTAGTACAATTTTGTGGATAATATCATTATGTCTCTGCTGCCCATAAATTTAATTGGAAATGTGAATCAATTGAAAATGCATTTTAATCTCTGCATCATAATACATTTTGCTTAACATAATGGTGCTTCAAAGTTTTAACAAAATACGTTACACTTTGTGCAGACAGCAAATCTTCCATTGCCTCTAACTGTTCTGTATACACATACACTTGCACAGAAATTTTTCCACTGTGGTAAAACAATCTACTATACAAAATACCATTGAAAGTATACTGGAATAATGAAAATTACCATTAAATATGAATTATTACTTCTATATTGCATTTCACATGGATCAAGTGACCATACAGCATGGTAATAAATAATAAATTACTGCAAGTAATGAAACTGTTTACATGTAGATATCTCATTTAAAAATGACTGACAGTCAACCTTATTTAAGTGTTTTGTTTCACTGTAGTACTGTTGGGTTTTGGTGTTTTGGTTTGTGTTTGGAGGTTGTTGTTTGTTTTTTGTTTTGTTTTGTTTTAATTCAGCTACTACAAAACAAGCATAACAAAGCTTGAGATAAAGCAGATTGTTCTGCATAGAGGAATGTAAGAATGTATCAGTGTATTAGAGATGGAGAAAACACAGACCTTCTTTGAATGACCACTAATCAAAGGCACAATTTCTTGATACATTTAGCACAGGGAATCTCCAATGTAGCAGAGTTAAAATTCTGTCACCCAGAGCTGAAACTGATCTGCATCACGGATTCTGCAATAGTGAAAGCTTTTTCAACCAATTCTCTCTACTTCCTGAAATGGCATTTTATAATCAATCCCTTAAATAAAGTTTCTGATAATCCCAAAGTGACCAAAAGAGTTGTCCCCATCTCTTATTAAATTAGTTCTTGTTAAAAATATTTGAATATCTTAGTTGTATTGGGGTACTGATAGATTAGACTTTTTTTTTTTAACTCTGGAGTTAGTTTGTCCTGAAGCTCTACTGCTTCTCTGGTTTAAGAGAAGTTCATCTCCCTTTTTGCCCGATGAGACTGAAAAAAAAGTCCTAACTTACATGTGAGATTCCTGTCCTTTTTTACCTTCCATCATTTTAGATCAGTTCATGGCTTTGTTTCATTGAACGGTAGGATACACTATAACAATAACTGTCACAAATTAGGACTCTTTTCACCTTTCCTTTTTTTTCTGGATTTGTATTGTTTCTCCTCTCTCTCCACTGGTCTTTTTAAATTCCATAATGTTCATTATCAGTGCATACCTTCTAGTTTTAGACTGGGTTTTCCCATTTTTCATGTCTTCAAAAGTGTGGAAACATCCACATTGTGTACCACAGCAGACATTGGTGGTACTTCCTTCTTGCTGGATTCACTGTTTGTCTTGCTCTGCACTTCTCAAAGAGTTGACAAATTACTCTTTGATAATAAAGATTACAAAGTTGGTGCTGACTGTGCTTTAAAACATTTCTACCTTCTTTAACCATTTTGGGGTCGCACCATGGAGAATAAAAGTGCCTTTAAAAATTTCGTCCCCAGGGAGAGATGTAGGTCAGTTGTTAGTTCACCGTCGGAGTAAAAAATATTGAACATTTGACTGTTCTGTGTGGAGTAAAAGCTAAACTCCGATGAACTCCATCAAAGAACCAAAAGCAGGATTACAATTTCATAATCTCACTTCTTCAGTGAGCATAGATGTGTCTGTTCATACTGGAAGGTGATAAGGTAAAGAAAAATGGAGGCGTGAACTTTACACTGAGGTTAAGAAAAGCCACAAGGAGTGGGGTGCAAATTTTTTAGCAGCTAGAATTGTTCCTTATAAGTCACAGCTGTGTCTGTCACAAGGTTCATATGTTGTGGGGAAACAGGTATTATACATCACTTAAGCAAGTTTGTGAGGTCAAATGCCAGCATAAGCATTTGCTTTAGGCGTAGCACAAAGCCTAGAGAGGATTTGACTTTTTGATAATAGAACTAACATGCAGGAGGAAACTTGAAGCAAATCTGCCTGGAGTTAGGTTCAGGAAGACATAGGGTGGCAAGAATGAGAAGGGAGTGTTGTGGGTGTGGAAAGGAGAGAAAAGTGTACTGCATGTGGAGAACTTGCACAGAAATTGTGCTAATATTTTAGAGCAGGAATACACATCATAAATGTTAGCAGCTATTTGAGGCACGTTAGGAAACAATCATTTGAACTGTGGTAAATTGCTGCTGATGATCTGTTCATCCAATCGACCATGGTAACTGAACCAGCTTCTGGAAGGAAAATACAGGGAGGAAGAAAAAAAACAAACAAACAAAAAACACCAAAAACCCCAGAATGCTAATCTGATCTGAGTGAACTTGACCTGGGAAAGGTGTATTAATGAACAATAACTTACATTGCTCGAGAAGACTTTTCTGCAAGGTTTCCTGTAGAAGCATATTCTGTAACCAACCATGACCTGATGCTGATTTAAATAATAAAAAAGGATCCAGGAAATGATCATTTTGTCTGAGGTGATAATGTTTGTCTTCAAAAGAACTTGATTTTTTTTTTCACCTGGTTGATATTTCAGGGGTGTGCAATTAGTACTTCTTTACTTGGCTGTACATGGGGAGATGTTGAACAAGGCTGGAATGGATTTTCCCATCCCTCTTCCACACTGGAGGGAAACTTTGTCCAGGTAGTTTGTTCACATGTTGATCTGGTTGAACCACTGCCCTAGACACATTCATAGCCAAGGAATTATTCTTTCCCTTTATTGTGCGGCAGCTTTGTAACCAGTGAAGACTTACATTTTGTGCACGTTTCTTTGCTTAGCTCAGCTAAATATACCTATCCAAGTACCATACATCCCCTAAATTGCTTCTTCTATTAATCACCTGACTTATCTTTGAAGATATCTTAGGACTTGGCATTATGGCTAATCACACTGATAATTCTTTATTCCTCCTTTGCTTAATTTGTCATCGGCTATATTGTCACTTTTCTTTTCTTCACAGTCTGGTTTGTCTCATTTCATTATCTTCCTAGATATATTTTTCTCCCATTATTATCCCTTTTCTTCGTCTTGTTCCTTATCAAAACATGTTATACCCTCTCATATCAACATTCACTTGCACGGCATTCTTTAACAGTGCACGCTCTTCTTTTAGACAGCTCAGCTGATATGTTTTGTCTTAGAGAATTCTGGCATAAAGAAACTTTTCTAATTTCTTCCCGTGATTGTAGTTGAAGTACTCCTCTAGATTTTTTTTCCTTTCCTTTGCCATAGGTTACAGCTGTGTAGTTGCTCTTCGTTCTTCTAGTATTTAAATTGTCTTCACTTCCATTTGGTCTTTTTCTAGTTGAACACTTTAGTCTTCTTTTTTCTTCATCTAGTAATGGTGTGTGATCTGCTACTTATCACTCCCACATGTCTAATTAACCTGCTCTTACAGATTTACGCCCCCTTATGGCTGGGTTTTCTGCTTCTGATGTTATCCATATGTGTGCATGTGACTCTCTGCACATAGATTTTTTTTGAAATTTAGGTATGCCACATGTGCTTGATTTGTACCTGCCATACTTGCTTTTGCATGAATGAGTTTATTTAAAACTAATTAAATGCTAGTGCTTTTTGTATATACCATTATCCAATTTGCTTTAGCTGATTTGTGTATGCAGACTAAATATATCAACTGCATGAAGTTTTCGCTCTGCTCCCAAAGGTAGAGTGCAAATCTTTTTTATAACTCACATACCTGGATAATTGAAGATTTTTATTTTTTCTTTCTGTTATGTGGAGAAAGTACTCATGTGATACACAGCTGCTGTAGTGACTTAACCCCAACCTTTTATTCTGCCTTTGGTACAGAGAATGTTTCAAGGAAAGGGTCTTAACCATGATTTTCTTGAGTAATTTGAAATTTCTGCTGGAAATTACTCTTTGGTGACTAACACAACTGCGTACAGACAGGAATTCCCAAAGGCTTGGCAGTTTTGAGATTGGGAGACTATAATGACTGTTTAACAGCATCACCCCCTCTGAACTTTTGTGACTGTACAAATCAAAGATGGGATTTTTAGGTGCCTGAATGTTTCAAGTTTCTCATCAACTCACAAAGGAACTTGAGCTTCTTAGTAGCGAAGACTCTGTAATGCCCCCTTGGCTAATAGCACAAGCAAGTACCTGACTCTTTCAACCACTGCCCCCTTGTTTATTACAGGTTATTTATTGATCTTCTGGGGGTTGGGTTTTGTTGGTTTTTTTTTTTGACTCCCCATCCCTGTTGCTTCTAATGTCTTCTTTCTATGAATTAAAGTTCAGGTTTGAAGACATGAGGTGAATGGTGATTTGTGACACTTTTTAATGTCACCTTCAGTTCAGTGGGAAGTTGAGAGCACTGGCAAACTTTGTTCTCTGCCATTGTGCTGCTGTGTGGAGACTTCTGAAAGAAACAATTGATTTCTGCTGGTTGTGTCAGTATAGTCCAGATTTCTGGTGCAATTTAACTTACAAAATATTTAGACTCCATGTGACTGTTCTCTCCTGCATTTGAGAAGCTGGTTTACAAAGTCTCATGCTTTCATGGAAAGGCCAGTAAATTGCTCTCCAGATATAGTCTTTATCACACCAGGCTGATCTAATTTAACTTTCTTCACCCATACTTTGTCAACACATGGTTTAATTTGGCTTTTTAGGTCCCCATCATGATCAGTGAAATTGCCTACATTTCTCAATGGTTTAAATAGACCATGTGAGGACCTGAAGAAACCCCTCCTATTAAGAAATCAGCTGGAGTGTGGGGAAGAGGGTAGTAGCTCAAGGGAATCACCAGAAGACTTCTTGAAAATGAAAGCCGCGTGATACTGGTGATAAGTTTCTGTGCTACCTACTGGTTTTAGGTGAATCTCAAGGCAGAACTTTCACTGGCAAATCTGCTGACATGACAAGAATTGACTTTAAGTAGGACATACCACCTGCTTATATCTGAGCTTCCTACCAGCTGACTGTCACATTGCACATGGATGTTGTAGAAAATGGCTGTAGCAAACAAACATGGTATTCTCAATTGTTCTGCTCATTCAAGGGATTTTGATAAATTGGGAAAAAAAAATTGTGGTGATTAACCCTATTGGTGATATGTCTGTCCTCTGAGGATGAGTTTAAATTGCACAATTCCAAAGAATACCTAAAAGTTGGCCTCATTCTCTAGAGCTGTTCCGCCAAATAATGTGTCATGCTCACCTTGTTACATTTAGTGAATGCTTTAAAAAGGTACTGAACCTGCTTATGCTTTCTGAAGACAAGCAGCAATGTTCTTTGCTGTCTCAACAGGCAATCTGTTGATGCTTTCAACTGTGGTATGAAAAGATTTTGTTTACAAACCTTTGTGTGGCATTAATGAGATCATCTAATTATTAAGTACCTCTTAACATCCTCACAGTGTACTCCTACTTAAAAGAATTTTGTAACTAGAGATGAGTTAGGTAAATTTATTTTTTTAACTTTTGTAAATATAATTCAAGGTTAATAACTTACATTGACCAGTATTGTAAAAGAAAAGGACTTGCCTCTGCCATTCTTTTTTTTTTTTTTTTTTTTAAGCAGCCTTATGGTAAAATCTTTGCTCCAGTTTTTTTTTTTGCTGAAGGCCTTCTCTAATGACGTGCTAGTAGTTCTGCAACAAATCATTTCTACTGCCTGTTTGTACAGATTTCTGACCTGTGGTATATCTTTTTGGTCAGAAAAGGCACCAGCCCAAAACCCTTAGTGAAGTTCTGTTGTTCAACAGCAATGTAACATTTTCCATGGCTTCAGTCCTCTTTATTAAAACGCTTGAACTGTGAAGTTAGCTTTAAATTGAAGAATTTGTAACATATACCAGGAGTCTGAGTCATAACTCCTAAAGTTTTTTTCTCAGGATAACACGGAAGACCTTAATGTGTCCCACAAATGAATTTGAACTGCTGTTTTCAAAGAGTATGGAGGAGGTGTGCATAGATTTTCCACTAATATCCTCGCGCTTCAGTGTATCCTGTTGCTGTGGTGCTCAGCCCTTCAAAGAAGTCTGCTCTGTAGAGTTTGTGCTAAGAATATCTGTTTCATCAGTATGCCTTTCACTTTACCAGCTCAACATTAGATCAATAATGAACTTCTTCAGTTTGTGTTAGTCTGGTTCAAAACCACAAAGCTCTCCAAAATAAAGTGCATTGGAAGTGGGAAATGTATGTAACCAGTCTAATCTAGAGAAGTTTGAGATACAGCTCTGCTATTGAGATGCATACCCTATGACCACTGATAAAGAAGAATTAGGAGTGGTAGTAGACAATCAGAGGAAATACAAAATTTAAAATGGAAGTACGAGGCTTCTGTATACCACATCCCAGAGCAGAATTCAGAAAGAATAAAAAATAAGCTGGCGGCTTGAAAGGCTGACATATCAAAGGTAAGCACTGCCAGTTAAAACATAGCATAACATAAAACTCCATCAGGCAGAGTAGACAAACCATGGCAGAGAACTTGGAGGTGAAATGACCACAGATGATCTTCCCCTTCAGGCCTAACTCTGACTCTAGAATCTGGGGAGTGTTATTTTACTTTCTTTCATTAGTAATAGCACTCTATTACATGTTTTTGAGCCATGAAGCCAATGGGAATGTGCTGCATCCGGTGATAGGGACGGTCACATTGGAAAGGATACAACAAGAGCATTAGGAACTCAACATTTAATACTTTCTGTAAGAATGGTCTGCTTAGAATGGTTTATTGGCTGTTGAGCTTGTCTTTTGAGTGAATATATCTTTCATCTTGCTGTGAGCAAGACTTGGATTGAAAAAGCTAAAGATCACATGTTGAAGATGAAGTGTAATAGCATTCAGGAAAAAAACTAACACTGTGCTAGGATACTTTTCTTTGACGTAAATAATTTTATTTAATATGTATGAAGAGCCTTGGCCTTCCCCTAGCAATGCACACAAAGAGGGGTGTTACTGGTTATTTACCCCACAAAGCTTTGGAGAAGCCTTACTGAATTGCCTGAGTAACAGTTTGTTTATTGCTCTTCTCCCTGGGCTGTACAAGCAAGCACTGCCTCTTGCTTAGCTTAGACAGCAAGATTAAAATTACGATATGTGGCAATGGAAAGGAGACTGGTGATTTTGGTGTGCTCAGGGCCCATTTATTTTCTGCCTACTAGGAATAGTTGTCACTATTTCTGCTATGTAGGTTGGGACTCTTTCATAGCTGCCTAAGGGGCTTGGAGACTTGGTTAAAATAAATGGCACCTGGGTCTCCAAATCCTTGACGTGTCATGGAAAATTTCAGCCTTGGCCCACCTGTGTCTCAGCTTACCTAATAAGGAAAACCAGACCTGCAGCACTTTGTGTTTGACATTAGGACAGAAAGCTTTCCTCCACTGGAATCTGCAGAAGATGCTGAGGTAATGTAGGGCAATTGTGCAGGGAGAGAAATTGCCTCTTGGAGCAACAGCTGAGTGAATTGACTGCTTTGGAGCTCCTTTTTTATCATCTTCATATAGCTAATCTTGTAGGGAAGGAACTGTCCCATGTGAGGTCTGATGGCAGGCAAGACAATAGCAAAACTGTCCTCTGCCATGACTACCGAGAAGGAAGCAGTTATTCCTCCTGTTTCCAGATGTTTCAACATGCTGTTAAGATTTAGGTTAATGTTAAGATAGTATTATATAAAGAAGAATTTTAAAGATAGAACATAAAGATGTTAAAACATGTGCTTATATTGTATTATTAATAAGCCAAGAGATAAACTGCAGGTTTTTAATTCATTCTTCTAACTTATGTATTCACTTTGATTATAGAGACATAATTAAGATGGGTAATTACAAACCCTGTGTTTCCTAGTAACATATTCATGCAGTAGTAGCTATGGTGTTTTACAATATCAAGCTCATATGTAAAGCAAATTATCTATTTAGTTGGAATGATATCACTAGAGCCAAATTAAATTCTCTGATAAGCACAACTATTCATTAGTTGGCTGCACATTATCTAAAAGCCACTTGTATCCCAGTAACAAAGTTGGAATATTATCCTATCCTAGATACATTTGCTCTCAAAAGCTTAATACACAAGTTTAACTAGATCAGCTGAGACCGTTTTGTTTTTCCATTTCCTAATTAACTTGAATTAAATTGCTGCTGGCACATCGGTCTTAGAGTTCGTTCTACTGAGCTTCTGACCTGCTGCAGAATCTCTTTCTTAGGCAGGCTAAGGTCTACTTCTGAAATGACAAAAAGGAAAAAGGAGTTTTCAATAGGCAGCTGGGTGAGTTCCCCTTAAATCGATTGGTTTATGCTGTTGAATTTTAAAATGCACTGTTAATAGTATATAAGGTGCTGAACATGCTGGAGAGGTATCTTCAGGTATTTAAATCAAAATAAATAAAATATTGACTAAGCTGAATTCAGTAGCTCACTGAATTAAACTGAAGCGGTATATTCCAGTTTTAAACAATGCATTTGTAGGGATTTATTCCAGTTTAAATCAATGCTTAAAATTCTCCACTTCCAATTGATTTAGTGCAAATTTGTGTGCATAGACAAAATCTGAGAGGTGCTGTTACACTAGCCTGAAACTTGCAGGATGATTTTACTTTTCCTTGAACACTGTAATTTCCTATGTCCTCTTCCAATTTCTTAGTACACTATGTAGGTTTTCCATAGGCCAGTGTCAGGGGGAAGGCGGGATAGTAAAGTGCTGTTTCTCTGTCCATAGCATAGTAGAAGAGAGATGTTCCTCTCAGTGCTTCTCTTCACAAATCCAAGGTAGGATCCTGCACCCCTGCACCTGTCCCTGAGAAGGACTTTGCCCTGGCAATTTCAAAACAACTAGAAAAATAATGGAGTACAATTTTCTTCTCGTAGTTTCAGTGTTTCATACCAATAGCCTATGCTACCCCCTGATGCAGAATTCCAGGTTGGTAAGACAGTACAGGAGTTGGGGTATCTCCTGTCAGTCTGGGTAAGAAGCTTTATCCAGAAGATACCAGTTTTCAATGATCCAGTAGTTCATATATATTTGGCTCTTAACAGCTGTAACATCCTTATGTACTGAGTACTCATTTCCTGTCACTGTACAGTATCTTGCATATATGTCCTGTATTACTGATCTATTTTATAATGAATTAACATTCCTGGTTTGTGCATTGTGACCTTGTTTACAGATTCTTGTTCATATCAGGCAAGTCTGCTTGCCTGGCAGTATTACTTTGTTTCAGTGAGAACCAGTATATATAAGTGATTTGAGGAAAAGAACAAGCCTTTTAAATTTATTCTGTTTCTGGCTTTGTTTGATTCAAAGACACATACTATGTACAGTAGTAAAAGCTAGAATTGTTTATTTCTTAAAGATTCAGTGTTATTCTTATCCATTAATTAAAGTATACATGAAGATAAATATATACTGATCCACTGAATATGGTCCTTTTCTAAGACTCAGATCTTAATCTCAAAATTCAGGGCCAAGTAAAACAAGGAACACTTTTTTTTTTTTTTTTTTTTTTAAATTAGGTTCAACTCCTGGTCTAGAATATTCTGTAATAAAGCAAATATATTGTAATCGAAAGAAGCTTGCACAGTAATAAGCAGAAAGAACAGAGGCACCGTTCCATAGTGGTTCAGATTTATTTGGAATAAATAGCACTGGCTTATAGATATTTTCTTTGAAGTAAAAAAAGATGTCACTGCTATGATCCTCCAGGAGCCCAGAGCTTTGAGCTAGATTTCCTGCACCTTTTTAAAAGTGAGGTTTCTAGTCATTGAGATCAAATATAAACTAGAAAAGCAAACTTCTTAAAAGGTAGAGAAAATACAAAGTGAGGTGGAAATAAAATAGGCTTATAAACCTGTATCTTCCTCCAGTTCTGTGTTCTTTCAGGGTGAGTCCTTTTCTCTAGTCTTACTTTCAACCCAGTAAGTTGGTGGCTTCCTAAATCACAGCAATTGCTATACAGTCTAGTCTGGGTCCCCAAGAAAAGCCTTACTTTCTCTTCCCCTGAGGTCTGGCTCTGCAGCTCACTGTTTACATGAGGATTCTCCTGGCCCCTGCTGGGTGAAGCTTCCCTGCTAGCTCTCTCCCATATTATAATATTCTTCCTCCTTCTGCCTGCATCCATTTTTTTTTCTTGAGCAATAGTTTAGAGAGTGTATTATTTAAACCTTTTTAAGGTGCAGATGGTCTATTAGATGTCTTTCCTTCTTTACATCTGAACTTTTGTCCTGTGGACTAAATGCGTCCGAATTCTGTTGCCAAATACTGGAGTTCTTATCCCTTATGTCAAGGTCCCACTTACCCTTAAATCCCTTGTTTACTGGCAGTGTGCCTATCAGACCAGAGCTGAATGAACTCCTGATGTGGATGATACCAGGAACACAGATGTTATATGATAAAATGAATATGTGAGAGTACAAATTGAGCTGAGTTGTCTTAATGAAGGTACAACTTTCTAGCATCCTTCGCATCCCATTTGTATTGATGTATTTTGTGTTGGGTAGATTATTGCTTGTAACATAAGACTAGAAAATGCCAGGTTATAAATACCAGAATCTTATACAAGACTTTAAATTCATGAGAAGAAGGAACAGAACGGGCCATAGCCAGAATTTTCAGAGCCCTCACCTCAGATCTGGAAGGCCAAGATTAAGGTCTGCTCCAACATGTCTAGTCACAAAGTTCCCATCTGCAAAAAAACAGTGTGGAAATAAATAACACTGTGTGGTCTTCATCTTCCCTGAAGTCCTTACTAGAACAGTCCTTTAACTTCTCTGTTCTTTTTCCTCCTCCTGACTTATGCACTAGGCTGAGGGTGACAGCAAGGAATAACTATTGTGTGTAGCAGACCACAAGGAGAATGTTTTTACTTGACCATTGTGGGCATCAACATATACTCCAAACATTTCCCAGGGTTGGAGGGAACAGAATAAAAGCCAGTTCTGTATTTCCATGTTTTAGTGCAGGGAGACTTTTTTTGCCTCTTGTTTGAAATGAGCAAGGCCAACAGCAACAACTGTCGTGCGTGAAAGAAGCAGTTTCCTTCCTTAATAATTGTGGAATTTTCCCCTGATTTTCTCTTTAAAATTGAATCTTGTAATTAAAATGCAAATCAAGCCATAATGATATAATAATCTGCAACTTAGGCTGACCCATAGTGCTTAACTGTTGGGGTGGAGGTAGTTATAATAAGTGATAAATATTTACAGTTGTGCATTCCAATTACAGCAAAATGTCAATTCCATTCCTACTGCAGTAGTTACTGCCAAATGTAGGAATACATGTTTTCATCCTCAGGTGCTTGGGGTTTTTTGGTGCAATATATGGCATGTAAACAGGTGCAGTGAGAGATGATGCTCATAAGGAGGAGAAAAGAATGTCTTAAACACTAGATGTATGCATTTTAGAGTGGCAGATAAGATATAAATTGAAAGGCAGTTTCACATGGAATTAGATGAGTAAAATACCATCAGTAGTTTACTTTTGAGTTGGTTTCCCCCCCCTCTGGATCATGTTAGTTAGCCACATTTGCAAAAACAGGCTATTTAGTATAGGTGCTCACCTAAACCAAAGTTGCCCAACTGAAGTAAGGCCCAGATCCAAAAAAATATGAATGTCTCGCTCCACTGATTCCACGGATCTAAGCCTGAAAGCTGTGTTTCCATATGTACTGTGGATTGTATCCTTGTATGTTGGGTCCTGCCCCGATGTACTGAACGGCTACAAATCTCTTTAATCTTATGGAGATGTTTAATGTTACAGACCCATGCCAGAATGAACAGAGGATGCTTCTAACAGGGATCAAAAGCATGGTTGCACATGCTTAACTTTGGGTAGGTAACCTTGAAATTTTTGCCCAGGTTTTTACCAAAGTTAATTTACACAATAAGACAGCATTCCAATTTAACTAGATTGACTTAATGCTTTGGTTAATATCATGTAGATGAAGTGTTATTTACTACAACATTTTCCACATGTCAAGTTATACAGGAATAAGATTTATTTGTAAGTAGAAAACAATTCCCATCACTGGCTTCATTAAAGAAAAAATATATTTCAAGCATGGAGGATAACTTCCAGAAAGACACAGTTAAAAAAAAAAAAAGATTTGGAATGTGGAAGATTCAGTTTAGTCTACATTTCCAGACTGAACCAGACGTTTGCTTCCAAATCTTTGCTTCCATAGAAGATAAGAGATGAAGCATTCTCCCACTGTTTAACTATTGCAGAACTGTTGGTTTTGGTCCGGTCAGTCAGCTAAAGCAGAAATCAGTAAAGAGACTGAAGGTGAAGTTGGTCTCTTGATCTGTGGACTAACTTGTGCAAGTCCTGTATGTATGGAGACAGTAGAACTAGTAAAAGAGGAGAGCAAGCTCTCCTCTTATGCTAAGGCATGTTAATATCCCAGGGAGCAGTAGAAGAAAGAGAACTTGCTTTGTTAATAGGAGCTCTCTATCCTGCTGTGCTGAGCTCAGATTTCAGATGAGAAAGAAGAAAGACAAAAGGAGATGGTGATCCAATCCAGACAAGGATACTGGAGAGGTCATATCTCCTTAGGGTTGCCATGGTACTTATTAAATAAGGATACTTCTGAAACCTGCTAATAAAATCTGGTTAATTTGTTGGTTACCAATAACTTGATGGAAATTCTTTTCTGCTTGCAAGTTGATTAGCATTTTGGATTCTTCCACTGTTTACAAGACTTTACCAAACAGTCTGATCAAACAATTTTCAGTGTGACGATTCTCTTCAGTCTGTTTGTTCTGATTGCTGGCTTTTCTTTGCATCCAGTGTTTATTGTTGGTTCAGCTTGGTTGTCTGAAATTTCTAAAGCAGAACAATCAGTGGTGGATAATGTGAGTAGCAAATATCCCTGTTCCCACGTGAGCAGGGGCAAAAGTGTGTTCACATGAAACATTCCTACAAATAAATCTCTTCTCTGTATAAAGGAAACTTTGAAACAGATAATCAAATAAATATAGAGCTTTAAAAGAGCACACTTCAAGTGTTATAGAACACTTCAAATTAACTGGTATTGGGGCTGTCCCAATTTTAGGACTTGGGAGTCTCTTGGGTTGGGTTAAGGATTCTCAGAATGGTGACTCTGAATTTATCTTTGTTGTCCTGTCTACCCACACTTTTTAATCTCTTCTCTCAGGCAAAATCAGAGGTGATTTGCACTATAATATTATTTTAGAAAAGGGATGAGAGGAAGCTCACACATTCTGAAAGAATCTGAGCTAAGATGATTAGCATGTGAAACAAAAAGGATGCCTGTGACTTGTTTCTCTAGTTATGTATTCCTCCTCACAAAACTGGAGTGCAAACTATAGAGATTTATATGCTTTTAGATTTTTAGTTTCAGTTGTGTATGTGTCCATGTCCCTATGGGTAGCATCTATAAATATTCTTTAGTTTTTCTACACCTCTGCAATTATTTAATCTGAGAGCACTGGCTTTACTCAATTTACGCCGATGTATGTCAGCTGGGGTTTTTGCCTGTACTACCTCACACTGCCTTTAAGAAAGCTAGATTAATTAAATTGAAAAATTACATTGTCCGTTAAACTATTTTAAAGACATGAAAACTTGAAACTTCACTTTGTCTTTCTGGATGTAAACCAAATCTTAGTTTATACTTATAACACAAAAAAGGTAACTCCAGTTGGTTAATTATATATTATGCCAATTAAAGGGCTCTGCTTTGAAAATGATATTCAGTTCCGAATTATGCACTCTGAAAATATAGAAAATATAGCACAACCCCTTTTTCTATATTTACACTTTTATGGCAATACTAACATATTGAAAGAATCCAAGCACACAGGAGATGTAACTGACAATGGTAGTACAAGGCATTGTTTTCTGAAGAGGAAGGAGGGTGTGGGGGTTTGGGGGAGGCTCTCTTTTTCCTTTCTTGGTGAGACAAAGGAGAAGGAAGTAATACAGCCCTCCAGGTTAGGAGTCCCAGACATAGAACAAAGGCAGAAATACAAGGAAAAGCCTCTGAGGAGTACATGACTATTTCATGCTTGAATCTGCATATTGCCCTACCTAAATGTCTCTCATTTGGACCTGATGGATTCAATGGGCAGGGAAATACACTGAATGAATGAATAATGGAAAACAGAATTGCCTGTTAAGATCAGATTATTTCAAGGCTTTTATGGAAATATGGCGTTTGGCAGATACTTAAAGGCTATCAGAGGGAAAGTCATCCTATGTTTATCCTACTTCTCATACATTTTTCCTAAAGTTTCCCTAACAGCCATTGTTGGAGACTAGCTAGTGGGCTAGGTGGTCTTGTAATCCAAATCCCAGGGGCATCACCTGATTGTAGGTGACTCTAATATAGATCCTTGTATTGAGAAAGATAGGGGATTTTACAGATTTTTGGTTTTATTTATTTATTTTGAACCTTGATGGAAATCTTATTGAAACCTATAGGAAGTATCCCTTGACTTTAGTGGATCTAGCTGTTTCAGTTCTGTGGAAGCAACAGCCATTCCAAATTAACTTAGCAGAGTTTAACAAAAAATCAGAAAAAAAAAAAACCCAAACAAAAAACAAAGAACAAAAACAACAACAAAAAACCCAAACAAAAAAAACCCAACAAACAACAATTGCCTTCTGTTGATTCAGTTTCCCTTTTATGCTCATGACTTTGGTTCACACATTTTGGGATGTATTTGTTCATAGTCACTTGTAGAGCAGCTCTAGTTTCAAGTTGCTCTTTGCAGGTCTTCCAAAACTCCTTTACGCTGCCTGGTTCCAGCTCAGTGTCAGAAGCACGCGGTCATTTCAGCTTTCTGACAGCGTTGGGTTAGCTTTCAGATTTCTGGAGCTGATGTGTGGCCCCATCTTGGTACTGAGAGTACCAATAGTATACTAAAGGAAGAATCACCCAGGACTTGAATTATTTCACTTAATCTCTCTTCTAATCCTCTGTTAATAACCAGTGTTGTACAAAGGATACTGAACTAGGGTAGAGATTCAATATGAGTATGGCAGTTACTGTGTTCTCTTTTAAGTGCTGGTAGAAATTAAATACAGGCAAACTTTATCTACTTTTTTTTCCCCAAAAGGGAAAATAGGTGACAGATTGGTTGAATTGAAGGGAGGGAGGTTGTTTGCTCTTTTGCCCCTCCCATGTGCTGTGCAGGGCCTGGGCATATGTGGCTTAAAACCCACTATGTCCACTTGCCTTTTTAGAAAGAATGGGGCGTATATATTGAGGGCAGAACCCTGTATGTTTTTTACCCTTTTGGGGAAGATCAGTGCACTTTCCTCAACACTTAAAAAGAGTGAAGGGAAGGCTCCTTCCTGTCTTAGCTCTTCTTTCCTCACCTCTTGCTTAGGGCCACCAAAATTTATCCCAAGGCTACGCAATGCCGTTTGCTCATGCCTCGTTACACTGCACCAGCCCCTCTGGAGTCGCAGAGTGGTCTGGAGCGGCTCCCCATGAAGACATTCGGCTCTGTGAATGCCTTTCATGCCCTGGGAGGGTTCAATGCTGGTGGAAATGTGTTTTCCCACCCCTGCCGAATTCTACAATTGACCTGGTTATGAAGAATTATCCATTCCTTTTAAAACACAGAGAAAGCTCAAGTGCAATTGATTGAAATCAATTGTTCTATTGAACAGTGTAAATAATACCATGTACCCAAATTAAATACAATTGTTATGGTTGGATTTCTCATTTAAAATTTAATAACAAAAATGAACTGGGGGGGAGAAATCCCTGGTTTTGATGCGCATTGCTGCAGCAACAGCCAAACTATATATTGTGATTTTTACTTCTGTAAGAGTGGGACGTTCTTGAACCCAGCGCCATTTCTCCACGTCTGGCCATCAGCTTTGCTGTACCAAGTGCTTTCAGGCCAAAAGCTCGCACGTCCCCTCCGTGAGGCCGGGCACAGGCAGGGCAGCTTCACGGACGGAGAGCCCCCTTCTACCTGCCTCGCGCTGAGCAGGAGGGGTGGGCTGAGCACCTGCCTTCTGGTCCCCGTGAAACTTCACATGAGGGAGCTGGGCATGGCTGGCAGCGTCTGCGGCTGCCCCCAGCCGGTCACAGCTGGTTCTGGCCAGCTCTGGCTCTGTGGTGAAGGGCCCGTTGTGTGCCAAACCTGCAGCTGTGGGGACAGGGGCTGTGTGGCTGGCAGCTCCATGTTTGATAGAGTGGCAGCTGGCAGCAGCGAGGACATGTGGAAAGGGACATTGTGGGACCGTGGCTGGAGATGCAGTCATGGGAGCAGGTACCCCAGCCTGGAGGTGACCCACACTGGGGCAGAGGAGCAGGGAGAAGCAAGGAGTAATGGAGGAAAGCAAGAGGCACGAAGGAGAGGCAGGCAGAAAATGACCCCAAACCTCCCACGGCACCCATTGCCACACCCAAAGGCTGAGTGCAGGGCAGGGCAAAACTGAGGTGATGTGACACTAGGAGGGTGGTAAGGAGAGGAGCTGGACTTGAACTGAGCCTCAGGAAGGATGAGGAAAGGTGTTTCCCCAGGCCTCTTTTTAACGGTTTGTTTTCTTTTTTCCCAATGCCCAAATCTGTGAGTAAAAGTTGGTGTTAATTGGCAATGAGTTAAGTAAAATTCCCCGAGCTGGAGACTGCTCAGCCTGCGGTGCTGGCTTCGCTTGGGCTCAGAGTGAATCAACTCCCCGCATGCACCGTGACGCTCTCAAACATTTCCCTTGCATTCCCATTTGCTTTCCCCGCAGGAAGGACACCTCCCCTGTCTGCTGGCCAAAACTAGCAGGGGGAAACTGAGCAGAGTGTGAACGCTGGTTGCTCAGTTTGCCAGACTTTAAAGCTCATGAGGCCTATGAGCCCGGCTGCGCCTGCGGTGGCTTCCGCACAGCTGGGTGCCCGAGTGCCCATCCTGGTGGGTGGTCATCTTGGGGAGCTTTCTATGAGAGGTACCTGGGATTTTTTTTGAAAAAGCCGCAGTTTAAACTGGAGACTTTGGAGCCCTCAGGAGGTGGTTTCCTGGTTTCCGGAGCAGCGTGCTGCTACCGTGAGCCAAGACAACCGGCTGCGCCTGCGGTGGCTTCCGCACAGCTGGGTGCCCGAGTGCCCATCCTGGTGGGTGGTCATCTTGGGGAGCTTTCTATGAGAGGTACCTGGGATTTTTTTTGAAAAAGCCGCAGTTTAAACTGGAGACTTTGGAGCCCTCAGGAGGTGGTTTCCTGGTTTCCGGAGCAGCGTGCTGCTACCGTGAGCCAAGACAACTGAACGGTGGCATCTGGGAGCTGCAGCCTGGCAGGGCTGGTGCAGGAGCCCAGGGCTGTGAAAGTTTGGAGATGGCCACCACCACGTCAGCGGTACACGTAGGAAGGCTGTCCTGATGCATCCCAACCCTGCAGGCTCGGGGTGCCTAGGGACTCATGCTTGTTGTTTGAAAAAACTTAATGCTTTCCAAACATAGCTTCTGCAGGACACCTTAGGCTGAACAAGCTGAACAAGCAGCCAGCATGGGAACCGGTGAGGATTTTCTTCTGTGTTAGGTCACCTGTTCTGATGTTAAATTACAGAGCAATTTTCGTCCTTTGGGAGAGTGATAAGAGCCTAATCTTAGAACAGACATTTCCTATAAATTGTTAATATTTGCTAACCAAGCTGTGTAAATTCGTCCTATATCTTTGATTTCTCACATAATTTAAACTTTTTCTCTAACTACCTAGGAAGAAGTCACTCAAGACTGGCAAAACATAGGTACATTTAAAACATAGAAATGTTAAGAGAAGGAATTTTTATACAAGTGAAATGCCTGAAATAAAATAAATGAGAATAAACTGTATGCATCTCATTTGCATCCATACTAATCCCTGTACCTCTGAAAATAAATTCCAAACCATATATATCATTTAACAGAGATCAGTTAATAAATCTACAGACATTTAAAACCTACACGAAATATTATTTGAGTAAACTTCCTCTTGGCTACTGTCTAGTAACCCATCTGGACATCCGTTAGCGCTGCTGACTCATACTGAGTCTGAGGTCTGTGGTATCTCAGCACTATCAGCCATAGTGCAAAGATGCTAGGTCATCATGGAGCAGTGCAAGAATGATGCCAGGTCAGGTTTAAGTCTGTAGCTGGGATTTGCAAACAAAATACATGGTCTGCAGAAAATAATTTGCAACTGATGGATTAATTTCTAAACAAATTTGAAAATGTACTGAAACTTTTGGAATACACTGAAGTCACTATGTCTTCATGTGATTTTATTAAGGGCTTTAACTTATCATACTAAGATGAATGTCTCAACTCCCACAGACTTCTGTGGGGAAACAAGTGCTTACATATTCCTTGTAAGTTACTGGTTTTAGCCAAGGCAGAGAAACAGAGATTAGATATAAAGTTGGTTATAGAAATTTGTAAGTTGTTTCTGACATTGTCTGACATGGCAGTCTCTTTTTTAGGTTGCTAAATTTTATGATCAATGTAGTCCATATTAAAAGGTGAATGATAAGAAGATTGTCAACTGAGGCATTATCAAAGAGTGATTTTATTGGGGGACTTTGATAGTGACTTTAAAGGAGAACATGTTTTCAGTAAACAACTGGATAGATGTTCAATGCTTGGAAATTGGATGTAGAAATACCACTGGTAAAATTTGCCAATGTCGCATCATGTGAAGTAGTAAATGACAAGTACTCATACAAACCCATCCAGAGCAAGTGGACAAAGGGTCTACTTTGAACAGCATGAATTTTGATTCTGCCAAATGTAATGCCTGCAACTGAGGGAGCTCAAAGGTGAGGTTTGGTAACATTATTCTAGTCTTCATTAAAACTGAAAGACTTTGGGGATGTGACGAGATAAATGGGAAAAACCCTGCGATACAAGAGGTCAGTGAGATGCTATTCTAAAACAGGTCAACAAGGATACATCAACAGAAAAACTAAGTATGCTTTTTGATGATGAGAGTAATAGTTTGTGTTGGAAAAATTTGTCTAGAAAGATCTTGATTCTCCATCCGTTGAAGATTCTAAACCTTTCTAGAAGAGAGGCAGTTATTAAAGCAGGAATTTTGACATGGGCCTGATGTAGAAATAACTGCATAGGGCTTTTTGTTACAGAGGATGTCAATCAAAATATCCATAGTGCTGTCTTTTGTCCTTCAAATCTATGCAACCCCCAAATCTTAACTCTCCTAAGGATTTTTCTTTTAAAAGTATTTGTGTCAGGCAATCAAAAAAAAGCAAATCAAGTAAAAACAGTATTTCTGCAGAAGTATTAGTCAATAATTTGTAAACTCACTGTCATTCCAAATTGGAATGAAATCCAGAAGACTGGTCTGGGTCAAGTGAAACAATCAGCTGTTTTCTGTTTGCTTTCTTTTATTTTACAGCTTTTAAATAAGTAAAATCAAACTAAACGATGTCATTCTGCAAGTGGCAGAACAGTCATCCTGGCTTTATTAGTTATTTACAAAGTATCTTCTAAAATAAAATTTCAACAAAGCCAACCTGATTTTTTTACAGAGTCTTTGAGATCTTATATGCCATGACTCATACTTCTGTGAGACTAAATATTCCATCCAGCTCTGCTTGTACTTTTGTGAATGTGGTGAGTAAAAACTCTTGAGTCTTGCTCCACGCTTTTTTACTTTATTAAGGAGAAAATGAAACACTAGCATTCTGCTTAATTGCAATTAAACCATACTTTCTTTTTTTCTCTGCAAAAAGATCAGTTTGTAACTACTATTTTCAGTGTTGAATTAGGTTGTCACAATATGTTCTCACATATAAGAAGTATAATGTTCTGAATTCTGCAATTAAGGAACTAAATTACTTTGAAAGGCAGTATCAGTGAGTCAAGCCCAACCTGTATGTGTGTTTGGAACCAGTGGAACTCTCCAAAATGAAAACGCTGAGCCACAGGGTAATTTTTTCCATTCATTACACCAGCTTTACATTAATGAAATCCCAATAACATTAATAGACTTCCCCGTAGTTCACACCAGTGTAAACAGAAGGAAAATCAGATCCCAAGCACTTTAAGGAAAAGAATGACAATAAAATCTATCTTTCTCCACTATAGCTCCGAACGGAGCTATAATGAAGGCACCACATGCTGAAGTTTCTATCTGCATCTGATGTGCCAGCTCTTACGTCACCTGCAGACTACTGTGTTTATGACCATACTGCAGAACCACCAGTTGACCAAAGTGATTTGTCTACATGAAGGTGTGTAGTGTTGTTTCAGAGTGCTGTAAGGACCAGGCAGCCTGTGCTTTCTTCCCTGGCATTACTCTTAAGATGTCCTGGAAGAATCAAAGAGCATCAGTGGCAAAATAAGGTTTTTTACAGACTTCAGATAAGAAAAGTTCAAAACACTGCATGTGCCTGGCACTATCATGCTTGCATGTATGGATTAGTTAATAAAGTTGATAGACACCCCTCTTTTGTAAGTGTAAAACAGGGGGCTTACATATAGTGGATGGGTGCACCAGCAGGCAGGTTGAGGTTTGTGGCTATGGATAGAGAAAAGTTTTTATTCCTTGTCCCATTTACATTCTACAGCTTTCACTTTCAATTACTTAATGAGCAGGAGTACTACACCACATCCAGAGATACAAAGACTACTGGTATGTGGCAGAAGCTAGAAAATTTTCTATATGCAGGAAAACACAGTTCAGGAAGGTAAAAGTAAGGGAGTGAGTGATTCAAATCCATGCCAACCCTAATGTGTTCCAATTTTTGTATGCATTGCAAATACATCTGATAGTTATTTTCACTGTGCCATCACAAAAGTATCACTTCAGCATCAGAATGAGATCAGCTTATACGTTCTGTACACTAGCAGAAGCTTTGCCAAAATTCTTGTGACGCTTATGTTTAGTTATCACGAAAATGATCAGAGGGCTGGAACCTCTCCTGTGAAAAAAGGCTGCAAGAGTTGGGGTTGTTCAGCCTGGAGGAGAGACAGCTCCAGGTACACCTTATTGTGGCCTTTCAAGATACAAAGGTGGCTTATGAGAAAGATGAAGAGAGGCTTTTACCAAGGCCTGTAGTGACAGGACAAGGGGCAACAGCTTTAAACTGAAAGAGGGTAGGTTTAAACTAGATACAAGGAAGAAATTTTTTACAATGAGGATGGTGAGACACTGGAACAGGTTGCCCAGAGAAGTTGTGGATGCCCCATCCCTGGAAGTGTTCAAGGTTGGATAGGGCTTTGAGCAACCTGATCTAGCAACAGATGTCCCTGCCCATGGCAGTGGGGGTGGATTAGATGATTTTTAAAGGTCCCTTCCAACCCAAACCATTCTATGATTTATACTTATAAAAGGATTTTCCATCTACCTTGGTATCTCCATTTGTAAAAGACTTTTTCATGCATTTTGATTGTGTTTCTTTCTGCAAATGGTATCAAATCTCCCCATCTCTGTAGTGGTTTTGTTCCTCAATTGTGAAAATATCTGGGGGGAGGGGAAGCAAACTCTAAGTTGACCCTTTTCCCCTCTCAAAAAAACAAACAAAATGAGATGAGAATTCCTTGCCTCTTCAAAATCAAAAGGCATTTTAGCTTGACCTCACTGGTAGCAAGTTTTACCTTGGGGGTGGGGTGGAATGGGAAATCAGCTGACATACAAATAGTGAAGTGTTTGGGTTGCTGGTTACTGTCACTAGGAATACATGAGTTTTAATCCACCATGTGATGTGTATTTGCTACAAAGCTTTGGGCAGCTGCAAAATCAACTAAAACTTTGAACATTAATCAAATGATGTATCTGAATCTTAAGTGTTTTAAAATATTAACCTCCCAGCCTCAGTTATATCATGGAAGGAAACTATTGATGATAATTGTTCGATTCAATCTTGATCATTCTTTTATTTAATACTATCAGATTAGGTTGGGAGAAAAGCAAGATCATACAGAGTATGTAACAAAATTCTACCCATGTGGAGATTTTGAAGAAGTCTTGCAATAAGGATAGAATTCTGTGGGTTTAGAGCCTCAGCAGGTACTAGTTTAGCTCCCTTGATTTGCAGAGTTTAAATTGGGCTAGGATCTAGCACAGGAAGTGCCATAGGTATGGGATTTCATTTGTTAGTAAATGTCATTTATTTACAAGCACTTTTTATAAATCCTGTTGAATTGCCATAATAAATTATTCATTGGAGCTCTACTAAATTATTTTCTTTTCTCTTCCATAAGAATGCTGGAGACCAGAAGGACCAGAAGAGAATTGGGAAGTAGGTGCATCACATGTGGGGTTTTTTTGTTAGGCTCTGAACTAAAGAGTTAATGGGCAGAAGCTGCACAAGAAAAGCACAGACATTTACTGCTCTCTACACAAGAGCTGGTAGCCTACGGTATTTTTCATCTGCCTACAATATTTTTACTACCAAAACAAACTACCATATCTTGTTTTTAAATAGAGGCTGGAAGTTCATCATAGCCCCCAAAAGGGCCTGTCTCTTGCAGCTAAGTAAATGGCTACATTTTTCTGTTAATCTTGCTACTTTTGTTAGCGCTTTTGTGTTAAGATGGTGGTTTTTCATTGTGATACAAAACTTCTCCTGTAAATGACGCTCCAGAGCCCATGGCTGACCCTACGGCACCAGAGCTCATTAGAACACCATGTGCAGATTAATTGAAACTGAGGGAGAAAATTTAAAATAAAATAAAAAACCTCTTACCCTGAAGTATATTGTGTTAGACTGCTCATGTCCCTGGAGATGTGTTAAATTCATCTCTACAGATGTACATGGGGTGCAAAATACTTTCGGTGCCTAATCTGAACAAATGTCTTTCCTGGTGGGTGCTCTCCCTCAGTAATGCTGAGACCACAAAAGGGTGGGAGCATTCAGCTTTGTACAGGCACAGAAAACAGTCGCACTGCTTCTTGGGGCTCTCATCAGAGTTTAGCCACTTGTGCTCAAAGCTAGCTCTGATGCGGTGCGGCTGTGTTACCTTGGAAAAGAACTGTGTGAGAACAGGCTGTGAGATGCCTTTCCCCTAGCTCCTCTCTTACGCAGGAGTTGTGGTTATGCTCAGCCCTTTGCCCTTCATCCTTGCCTCAGCTACTTTGCAGCTGTGTCTCTGGCTGGCCATGGACTTTGCTGATCCTGACCTGATCTGACTTGTTGACTTCCCGGCTTGGTCTCAGGCCTGCCTCATCCCTATGGGCTTGCCTGGTGATCTGGACTCTTGGCTGACCCTGCCTAATGCCGCTGGTCAGACCCCCTCTGTTTTCTGTGTTCAGCATCCCACAGTACTGTGCTCCTTGTCAATGAGGGCACTGTCCGTGCCCGCCTTGCTGTCATCCTCAGCCCCTGGCTCGCTTCTCTGTAAAAAGCAGCCCACTTGCGGCTTGCTTTTTGCTGACACTCCGTTTGTTATTGACTCCGCATCTAGCCAGGAGGAAGTTATCTGGCCTGCTACAGCTCTGGTGTGTTCTTTTCCCAAATTGCTTCCAAGAACAAGAAGACACATTGAAGATGGATTCTGACCTCATGTCTTCTTACACAGGGATTAAGATGTGGCCGTGTATATTAGACAAGGCTCATCCTATTCCTGATTAAATATTCATAATAGTAATTATTTGTTTACATTACAATACTTCCTGCATCTCCCAGTTAAGATCAATGCTTCATTCTGGTAGGCAGTACACAAACACAAACACCCAGTGGGGAAAAAAATACACATCAGAGAGGGCAGAGAGGATACAGGGAAGTAAATTGAGCTGATCAGGGAAAAAAATTTTCAGTGCTTAAAAAAAAAGAAATCACTATTTTGGGGAAAGCAAAAAACATTCCAGTGTTGTGAGAAAATGGATGCAATTTACTAATTTTTTTATTTGGGTAGGAAAATTATTTGAGTGCTTGTGGCTAAAAACCTGCTGCTGAGCATTTTGTAAGGCCCTTCTGTCACCGCCCCAGTTAGCTGCCTAGTTCTCCAAGTTTCACTGCCCAAATCTCTCAGCTGTGCGGCTGCCTGCCAAGGCAGGCTGCTGAGTGACCCGGGGAGACATACAGCCTCTGTGCTAGTACCTGGGAAGCCCAAGGTGGCAAGCTAGCATTCGCTGTTGGAAAACCAATCTGTTTCAGCTAGCTACAGTAAGTCTGTTACACAAGGCTTTAGGGGAAAGTGGTGATAGAGGCAAAAAAGATGAGTAAGTGCCACAGACCCAGATTATCACAAGCTCCTCAAGAATTCTTGCCAAAGAAAGAGGACAGAAGAGCCCTTCCCAGTCGCCGTGTGTATGTCTATCCCACCTGCAAGTGGAGTTAGGGTTATTGTGCAGGTGCATACCAGCCTTCAGTGGGTAGGATGCATGGGTATGGTGGCCAGAAAAAGCCACCACTGGATACTTGGAACTCCCACCACCAGATACTAGAGCTGAGAACAACATGATGATATAGTTGCCCTTGGCAGTCTATGTGAAGCTGAAAAAAACTCACTATGGCTCTGCTCTGTTTCTGAATCACTGCTTTCTTGTTTTCCCCAGACTAGAAATGCCTGAGAATATGAATCAGGCGTTGCAAAGGCTCTGCTTTTACTGGGGTATCTGCTCATGGGGGATACCCAGTGCTGATATTTTGAAAATCAACAATTTACTCATCACTGATCATGGAATACAGTAATTTATGAGGCTATACTGTACAGAACTGATGATACATTACAAATACATTTATAATAATTTATCTTGCTCACCTGCCCCATGGATATGTGAGGCTTCATGAACAAGACAGAAGTGAAGCCAACTCTGAGGAAATCCATTAGAGACCCTGAGTGTATTCAGATCCCACTAAAAGGTGCTGAACCCAGGGAATCCACAGAGAAAACAAGATCCTGTTCAAAAACAGCAAAGGTATGCTGAAACTCAACTAATGCTTTGGATTTGTGCTGGAGACTGTGTTGATAACACAGGGATGTTTTCGTTACTGCTGAGCAGGGCTTACACAGAGCCAAGGCCTTTTCTGCTTCTCACCCCACCCCACCAGCAAGTAGGCTGGGGGTGCACAAGAAGCTGGGAGGGGACACAGTCGGGACAGCTGACCCCAACTGACCAAAGGGATATTCCATACCATATGATGTCATGCTCAGCATATAAATCTGGGGGAAGAAGAAGGAAGGGGGGGACGTTCGGAGTGAAGGCGTTTGTCTTCCCAAGTAACCATTACACGTGATGGAGCCCTGCTTTCCTGGAGATGGCTGAACATCTGCCTGCCAATGGGAAGTAGTGAATGAATTCCTTGTTTTGCTTTGCTTGCGTGCGTGGCTTTTGCTTTCCCTATTAAACTGTCTTTGTCTCAACCCACGAGTTTTCTCACTTTTACTCTCCTGGTTCTCTCCCCCATCCCATTGTGGGGGGAGTGAACGAGCAGCTGTGTGGTGTTTAGTTGCCAGCTTGGGTTAAACCACGACACCTACAAAAGATACTTGTGCTTACAACTTGCTTCTAAAATGGATTTTTGTGAGAAAGAGCAAATGACAGATCATCTTACAAAACAGCTGAGCTCTTAGATTGCTGCTGAGTTAGATGATAGTTGATGTCCAGTTTCTTTCTCATTGTGAGCTGGTTCAAGCTCCCATTTCCCACAAGAACCATGAGAAGTGGGGAAGTCGAGTTTTGGAGTGAGGGCACTGTCTGTGATCCAGTTAACCTGGAGCTGTTTTGCTCAGGGACCTTCCCTGGAGGAGGAGGAGGAGGAAAGACGATTCTGAGGCTAAACAGCGGTTACAACATCCTTTCAGGACGGAGAATTTGTGGAGCCTGAACCTCTTCAAGCTAACGTAAGCCTGAAAGCCAAGGTCTCCCACTTACAAATGCCTTACCAGTGCATAGCACAGGACTCCAGATCCTTGGCAGAGGTGAGCCTCAGCGTGACTTGCTTCAACAACTTCACTTGAGGAGCTCTGCATAGGGGAAGGTGTTCTCCATCCACAGGAGCCAAAAAGCAACCACAAAAGTCTTTCATTAAGATTGTCCCAATTAGTTGGCTGGAGCGGTCCTTATGCAACCTTCTCTAGGATATCCAGGAAAATCCAGGCAACGACTTCCTACTCAATATACTTCACTTGAAACTAGCCCACTCTTTCACAAATTAAACTTGTACAGAACCTCTACAGAATGGGGCTTTCTGTCTTTCCACACCCCTGCACAATCTAATTCCAAATCCCATTCAAGATATCTGTTCAAGTAGAAAACATCCCAAAGACCAGTGAGATGTGTTGTTTTGTTTTTTGGTTTTTTTTTTTTTTTCCTCCAAACGGCCTGAATGAACCTTCGGTTTCTCTCACTTATTGACAATTTATGCCTATCTCAAAATCCATCTCTGCGATGACCGATAACTGAGCATCAAAATTGATTTTCAGTGGTATCCCCCTCTCCCTTTTGCAAATTTTGCTTATTAGAAACTTCAGCCTACTCTGTACTTCATGCTTGAAAACAATCTACAAAATCACACGTGCAATTCGTTGTGTATATAAAGAACTGACATTGCTGTTAGAAAATCAGTCAGGAGATAATGCTTGAAAGCACTGTGAATTCTTTGGATATTTATGGTCTTTGGGGAAGTGCAGGCTGAGTAGATTGTTCTTGGTTTTAAAGGCAGAGTGGAGGCAGATATTTTTTCTTTCTTCTTCTTGTTTATTTTTTCCTGGTTTAAATATATACATATGTATGAGACTTTTTTCATCAAGTCTAATAGGACATTACCCAAATGGGTGCCATACCAGAAATGGCCATGATTCTGGCTATTTGAGGTGTCAATTGCTAATACTCAGATTGTTGCAAATTAACTTTTTTATTAATAATTCTATATGCAGTTCTTCACCGTCTGCCAGCCTATCTTAACTCATTTAGGCTTAGCTTTTCCTAGCATGCTTCTACATTGGAACTGGCCTATTAAATCTGGAAAACAGCTGCAGTCTTAATATGTCTGTTTGGCATCAGGCTGTTCCAGAAAGTTCTTTTCTGTCTGTCATCTGATAAATACTTTCTGTCTTTGTGTTGACATTTACTTGGCTTGCGTTATTTTCCCCCCACCCCCTGTGGCATTTGTCTTTTCTCATTCCCAAGGGAGCTGAACCTCAGAAAGACCTTGAGTCAAGTAGTGAAGGTCTATTTGTATCAATGAGGATAAAGTGTATAGATGGTAGGTGAGTCTGCACGGGTGGGATGTTAGTGCTGTGGCAGTCTTGCACATCTGGAATTCAGGTGATCTCTGTTTTCTATCTCCCCCTCTCAGAGGTTTCTTCCATGACCTTCTTCAAATAAGCTGCCTTTGTAGTGTCTTCTTGTCTGTAAAATGAGTGGGAATACTTATCTGCCACAGTAGGAGGTGAGAGTGGGAAGGGAAGAGTGGAGATACATGGTCAAGTAAGCTTTGCTGCTATTGTGGTAATACCTGGAAATCCCTTTCAAGCCTGCAACCTCATGCTGGAAGGCATTATACAAATACTCAGTGAGAGATAGTAAAAAGCTTAAAGTCTAACTGGGAAAAACAAAAATGGAAACAGAAAGAGACAGGAAGATTTGAAGGTGATGCTGTTTTATAGGAGGTATTATTGAGCTGGAAAATACTATTTATCTCTTAAGATTATTAGTAGATAATGTGTAATGCAAGGGATGGGTTTCTCCAAAATAATTTTCATTCCTTTCCAAGTAATAATGGCTAAAGCTTTAATCATGGTTTCTTACCTGAATTACCAAATCTCTGTACAAAAATACTTAAAAGTTAGTACTGAGTAGTTTGAAAACAGGTTAGAATAGGCTGCTGCTTTGCCTGTTTTTTTGATGAATTTTGTGGGTTTGTTTTTGTAGTAATTATAGGCTGTCTTAATTCAGATTTTGCTATCTGCCAATATGTCCCATTTAATTATAAAATATGCAATTAATGACTAATGGGCTTGCGACTACATGAGCCTGGAGATATTGAAGCAAGAGATTTCCCTGTTGGGAAGATATTATATTCTCAACATATGGTCTGAGCTTTGGATTTTGCGATACTGAAAACAGATTATCTCTAAGGTTAACAAAGTGTGAATATTAAGATGTTTGAGGCCAATTTCAAATGACACACTCAACATGAGAAAAGCTGGATGCTTTGTCAGTCACCTAAATAAAGCACAAGTGATAACACAACTACAGGTGTCTCTCTCCCAGCAGAACTTGTCATTCATATTAGCTCAGTAGAACTGCTGAGGAAAATGCATCCTACTTGTACCAAGGCAGGGGTTCAGAAATCACTTCTATAAATTAGTGACTGAAGGGTTGAGCCATAATTTTGTTGCCTGCAGCACTTACTTTGGATGTTATAATAGACATACTAAAAATATCACGTGAAATCATGAAAGGTTTGTTACCATGTCTGATCTTGAAAGATAGAAGTTCCTCGTTATACTATGAAAACTTCAGCATTTTAAGGTTTCCTGACCTGCTTGATTGTGTAATGTTCCTTAATATGCTGAGCTCTGGCTTGCATGCCTGTCTTCCCATGCCATGGAAAGCACAGCTGGGGAGGAAGGGTGCGTTTCCGAGTGTCATCCCATCGAGGAGTGAGGCTTGGACAGGACAATTCTGTGGTCAGCAGAGCTCAGAACGGCTCCTATGTCCCACAGCTGAGAGCTGTAGGTTCTTGTGGCTCTGGATGGACTAAGCTGACTCAGAGCCTGTGGCTTTGTGGTGAGAGTATGGTCTCGATGTGGGAAACTGTATTTCTGCTCCCGGTTTTGCATTTGTGGCCTGCCCGGGGTGGGGGGCGGGTGCATATTGGAAAATTGTCTGCTGCAGTGGTTGGGAAACCTTTCATTTTTTTAACTTAAAAAAAAAAGTTGACTGAAACATGGAGTGTGTCTTATTCTTTTCAGTAAGGTTTGAGATTAATTTTGTTGTTAAGCAATGCATATACTTCTTTATAGGCACCCTTTAGCAGTTTATAAATTTCTGCTGCCCCTAGGTAGCAGACTTTAAGAGGTCTGAAATCACAGGTAGAACACCAGTGAGCAGTTTCTATGAAACACCTCAGATAGTCTACAGTGCTAAAAATATGGGGGGGTTGATATAGATGGGTTTTTAATATTCTTCATAGAAGTTGACAGACCCTTATAGATTTTATAAATGCTATAAGGAATATTTTTATGTACTTATGAACCCTGCAGGAACTTGCCTGATAATTCCCATATGTCCTGGTTTCGGACACTGTAATGTCACATTATAGTGACTCCATTAACATCATGTTTATGCACAAAATGCTGTAAAAACAGGCATACCAATATGTTTTGTCTTATTTCAGCCAATGTAACTAATCTAAGTGAATGCTTCTGGATTGGGCATGCAAGTTTAATCTATCGATAAGAATTTTGAGAATAGGTGTACTATTCTTGGAACCAGCATTCCCTCTGTTGCATGATAAAAATGTGTCCAAATAAGAAATATCTTGTATATAAAAAAACCCCCAATAAATTAGTATCAAGGAGAAAGAAATGTAGTATGTCTTTGATTTATTTGTCTTCAGGATGATTGCTGAAGATGTCAGCCAAGCAAACATGTAGAAGCAATAGTCTGTGATTTTCACTTTCTTTTTATTCTTCTCCCAGCAGAAACTGTATCTTTAAGGTAATCCTCATGTGATTAAATCCTATTTCTGTTTCAGGCTATAGTGACGTACTTGATTTCCACTGATAGAAATGTATTCCTGCACACCTGCTGATGTCTTTAGGGATCTTGTGAGGCCTATCTATAGGTGTTTGTTTATGCCACTGGACCTTGGTCACTTCAGTGTTTTGAGGGTTTAACTTTTAATGCCGTCTCTCAGCTGCCCTGCCTCTATGGAAACGATCACAAGATGCCTGCCCGGTGCTTAACCTACCGGTAGAAATTCACCAGCAGAGATTATATCCTTCACTGTATCAAACGTGCTTACTATTTCAGTCCACTCAGTTTCTCTACCAACCCTCTAGTCCTGTAGGATGGGAATGTCTTTTTTTTAATTTTTAATCTTAATTACCTTTGAAAGAGAAGAAAAGATGCTGCCAAACTTGCCATCATTCATAGAACCCTAAAAGGCAGGATAACTTCAAAGTCTCTGGAGTGTAAGACTTTTCAAACTGTTCAAAGTAGTTTTGGAACAAGCTTCCTCCACAAAAAAAAAACAAACAACAAAACCCCCCCAAACAAACAAAAAACCCCACAGCAACAACACAAAGAAGCAGAGAAGAAAGCTTTAAGAAATAAATGTGTATGATCATTATGACAGTGGTGTCTAGCTAAGCTCATCTGGCTTTCATTTATCTTTGAGGCTGACCAGATCGGTTTTTAGCAAGTACTGCATGGCTAGTCATTTTGCAAGGGCTCATGCATGTTGGAAACACCAAAGCACAATTCAGCTGTTTTCTGGGCCTGGTTTTTGATTGTGCTGTACCTTATGATGTCCACAAGTAAGAAATGGGGTAAGGCCACCAGGCTTGTATTTACGACACTGAAACTGCATATAAAATGGAGTCCATTGAGAGTCTAATCCAATCACTGAAAACACAGACATACATGCACATGGACATTGTTTGTTCCACTGTAGTTAAATATTTGTTTTCTTTTTGCAGTATTCACAACCTCTAAACTGACAGGTACTTTTAGCCTTTGCCTGGCTTCAGAGAAGTGCTGCCTCTCCTGTTGTTTTCAAGTCTGATGGATGTTTGGGAGGAGTCTTCATAAAGCTGGCATCTAATATTATGAAGACAAATTGTGTTATATTTCCCAATAGTCTTCCTGCTAATTTCTGCAACCATTTGTACTCAAACAGAACATTTGTACAGTTGCTGTTTTAAAGCTGACTTCGAGTATCTTTTTCCCACTCTAAAAAGAGTTTGCGAAGAGCTCTCCTAGAGAAAAAGGGTGGTGTTTGTATTGCCTTGTCTATTGAAATGTATCCATTGCTTTAGGGAATAAATCATTAATTCTCCTAGTTTTTTAAGTGTTGATCCGTGGTGGTGGTTTGCAGGCAGCAAAAGGAAGGTGGAAAAAATTAATAATTTACCATAAATCAGTCTCTTTCAGGAGAATCTGAATTCACAATGAATATACAAAGCTGAGGTCAGAATGTTTAACTTTGATAACAAAAGTCCATTTTTAAATGTTAATTAACCGCCCAAGTGTACGATTTTTTAAAATTTCACTTTAAAGTTCCATTTTCTTTTAAAAAAAAAAAAAAAAAGGAAACTATGCAGCCTCTTGCATTTGTCTGGAAGGGACCAAACAACTGATTAAAAGAATGAACTCTAAGAGTAAAAGGAAAATGTAATGACATCTCATGAACAATTAAAAAGACCATTTTCATTCTTCTAAGTCTATTAAAAAAAAAAAAAAGGCAAGGAAAGTTTAGCTATAATCACAGGCTGCAAAGGGATGGAAAAGAGAACATTAAATGCTTTTCATGATTCCTCCTGAACCCCTTGGTAGCATGACAGGATGCTTATTAGCATGCAGATTGCTGTGACCTGGTTTACTACAGCTTTGCATTTAGGCAGGTGTTTAAAACAGGTGTACAAATCTGTATTTTTTTTTCTTAGAACTCTGATAATATAGACAAGTTGCACAGTTTGTATGTCTGTTCTTTCAATAAGGATTTTCTTCCCCCTTGGATGCAGCAGGTGGCTTTACAAGATCTTGTTCAAATTGATTTATAAGCCTTTTGAAAATAGCAGAAAAGTGAGTTGTCAGTCTCCAAGAAAAATTTCCTTTCTTTCGCATTGGGCAGATGTGCATTCTGAACGTGCAGGGTGTTTGCTGTGTCCCCCAGACCCCAAAATTTATCAAGTATCAATCGATGCTATGTTGTAGCCCCAGTAACATCTGTGGCATAATTGAGATTTCGTATTAATTTTCTTCTTTGACTGTCCCCATCTGTAACAACAGTGTTATCTGATGTAGAACTGGCTTGGAGGGGAAGTAACAGGTCATGCAACCCATGTTATAGCTGTAGAGGCCAAATATACAGCTGGGAACAGCTATGAGTATCTAAACAAGATATGAACGTGTTGTGCCCTTAGATCATAAAATTGAAAAAATACCTAATACTTCTACAATAATCTCTTAAGTGCCTTTAAGTCTAATCTTGCTGAGCTCCACCAGTGATGTCAACCAATGTTGGAGAGATGTAAGGGAGCTCAGAGCCTTGGGAGGTTCTTCTGGGAATCTTGTTTTTCCCAGCATGCTCACTCTCACGCAGTTCACTGAGCATCTTTCAGTGGCTCTTTTCGGGAGCAATTTGTTTTGCAGAGCCAGACTTTCCCTGTTGAGATCACAGCCCTCCGCTTTTTAGTCACTTACCAAATAAACTAACAGAATGAGCTACTGGAAAGATTACAGAAAGAGCGTGTTATGACAGTAGATAGGGTGTGGACTGATCAGATACAACTCACATTCAGGGTGATTTGGAAGCATAAACTTGTCCTTCTTCATTACCTCCAGAACGATTTCTGTGTCTCGCATGGTGAAATCTTTCTTTTTCTTTCTTTCTGTTTCATTTTGGTTTTTTTCTTTAAATAGGAAAATAATTGTTCAAGCTGACAAGCAGCCTGTAATTCTTACGCAAGCAAGCAGGGAAGGCACAAGAGCAGCCTTCAAGGGACTAGAAGTGTCGAACTGTGTAACTCTAAATGGTGCTGATCTAATTGATGCTTTACCTGGCAGGGGAGGAGAGAACTCTAGCAAATAGTTAGCAGTTATTTTGCTTTCAGAAAGAACACTGTCACAGACATCTTCCTACAAATGCCACATCAGTTGCTAACAAGTTGTTCTGGGAGAATCTTCTTGCTGATTTATATGCTGCCACACAATTCTTTTCCAGTCACTGTGAACGTCCTGGATTTCCCTTTTAATTATTATGAAAGATTGCCTTGAACATGGACAAGAGAGCCAGTTAAGCAGTTCACTTCTAGATCCTGGGAGCATAGAAAATTAATGTGCATCCTGTTTTTCATGTGTTACATGCATATGAAACAATGGAAAATAGATTATTTACTGCCTTGGTTGTAGAGTTGCTAATATCTGACTATTATGTATGGAGTGGGGGCGACACATTCCTTTTAATCCACATCACAATTTAAATTTAGCACCAAGCATGTCTGAAAGGAGCAATATTCCCTCTACTCTTACAGAGGAAGAAGAGTGTCTGTAGGTAAGGCATTAAGTTGGGAGTCAGGGGACTCAGGGTCAGTTCTTGGTTCTTTTGCAGGGTTTTGTGATCTTAAACAAATCAGTTTCCTGCCTGACTGTGGTGGTCTGAGATAAAATGGATGCTTGGGAGTGATGCGGATACTGCATAGGGAGTGGGGGCTGATGAACAGATGGACAAGTTCTCTTTTCTCAGTCTTTTTTACTTCTTGGGAATATAGAAGTTGAAAGTTTTGTATTAAGTAAGAGAGCTAACACCAGCTGCAGCACTGAGTAAGAATAGCTGCCATGTGCAGATAGGTGCTTTCTTAGAAGATGAGTTGTGTATGGGACTGTTCACAGTGAACAGCTTCTGAGACATTTCAGGACATTTTAAAACAGTAGGACTAATTCATATCTGGTTCCAGGGCAGGCAAAGATGGTCCATGATCGTTAGTGGTGACACTGTATAACGTAAACCCACTATATACCCTGTATATAGGTAAACCCACTAGGCACCTGTACCTCTGATAGTCTTGAAGATATTCACCTGCACTTGGAGAGCACACTCTTTAGTGAAACATAGACCTGTATCTGATGGACTAGCAGTGACAGCAGTGGACTTGGTGTTAGGAAACTTTGGAGGAGGCAGCAAAGCTTGATACTTTTATGATTTGGAATGACAAAATCTAATTTTATGTTTTGTTCTCTCTTGCCGCATGCAATGAGAACTTTCCCTTTTCGGGAATTAATGCTTTTATTGCAGAGGGAAAGTAAGGGCTCTCTAGCCAAGATATGTAGTCAGTATAACACATCATTAATAATAAATAACAAGGAAACCTGTTCTTGTTTAACCCATTCAATCCAGTTAAAGGTTCCAGTAAGCACTTGTGGTATAAAAATCATAGATATTCATGAAGCAAGTAAGCTTTTTTCCCCTCCTCCCTATATTGCATATGCCCTTAAATTTATGCTTCTGCTTGCTTTGTTACATTTCTTGAGGGAGGATTCCTCCTGCTGTGTGAATGTCACCTCTTACAAGTGACAGGAAGATTAAGTAAAATGCTGTACAGGTAATTATACCAAGGCTATTGGCAGCCTGTAACACAGTGTAAATGACACAACTAATTTTGCTGTTAAGACATGACGCATGTGGCAAGTTTTAACTGTAGTTGTACTTCATAGAAGTTACGCTCTCCAGAGGCATGCGGTGCATATCACTTTGACCATGAGTCAGACATAAATTCAGCATAACCCTTCTACACAATGTCATTAGAGTGTGAGGAGCTGCCCTGTGACGTTCATCTCAATTACAATTAATTGTGTCACTTCTTGGAGAGCTTGTCTCATTGCATAGATGTTTTTGTTTAAATTCAGATGTTTTGTACCTGAGCCTCTGCTGTGAATTTTCTCTGCTAAGAAAAATAACTAAATAATATACTATATCTCACGGTCTGAAGAGAAGTTTTGACAGTTTTTATGTACTTAACCTTGTGAGATTGATCAGATTCTGGTTATGCATATGTTCAGTGACTCCATTCTGATAAGCCCTTGACTTTCTCAGAAGTAATACTGCAGCCATCCTGGTTTGAAAAACAAAGCAACACCAACAAAGCATAATAATGTGGTGAAAATCTCCACCGTGAGTGCTTTGCTTGCCCTGTTCTGTTCTCCCACACACAAACTCTTTCAGGGTAATTAATTAACTGTCATAGAGGCAAAATAGCTAACGAAGCTTTCTTCACCAGCCTTGCCCCATTGACTAGTTACTGAAGAGCCAATGTGTAGTGCCAAGGTTGAGCTGAATTATGGAGAAGCATACAGTGTGCATCCTTTATAACTGTCAAAGATGAACCTCTTAAACTTGTTTGCTTATATTAATAGCATCTGGAGCCAAGGAGTTGTGCAGTCAGCTTTTAATAGCCTAAAGGGCTTTTTTAAATTTTCAAAATCCAGATTATTTATTTAAAAATACGAGCAGATTACACATCTGAGAAGAACAGAGATTTTAGGGGTTGCTTTTTTCTCTTTCATCTTGAATTGCATGGAAGAAGAATTGTTTCTCTTCTAGCCCAGGCAGCATCACCTTGGATGTGCAAAATGGATCACTGTTTTGTATATGGGGTAGCCGTTTATATCTGTGCAAATTGGCTTTAAAATGTTACTGCTGTAATTGTCCAGTATTTCATACCTGCCAGAAGGACTGCACAAGAGAGAGAAGTCAAATGGACAGTGCAGTTGCTTTCAGTTAAGTCCAGCCATGCCTTTGAGAGGAGAAACCTAGATTTGTTAGGGCTGGTGTTTCTGCATGGGGTAGTTATTGCTTCCACATCAACACACTAGAGAACAGAGTATTTCTACATTCAAAGATGGAAATGCTAAAGGCTAAGGCTGCTAAAGACTTCTTGTTGTATGTTATTTCATTACCCTGTTTTAGGAAAACCTGTCATCTTTCTCTTAATAACCATGACCATATTTTGGTGTTCAATCAGACTAGGCAGGATAATTAATATTATACTGATCCTGTCAGGGTCATCCTCAGTGACTGCTCTTTTGTTCCAAGGAGACTCTTTGATAGGATCCTGATGGATCTCCTCCTATCACATGTCCTGGCCAATGCCTATATGGTGCTGTTAGAAGGGATAATGAAGAGAGATTGCTGTGTTGTCTGCATTATACAGCTTAGTGATTTACTTAGTGCATAATGGAGATGAGAGCTTGGATGAAGGCTACCTACTGAAATTCAAGCTGATTGATGCTATGTTTATGGACTGGGAGGAGATGCTACAGAGGTGTTTATATCCGTACATTTAATTTGAAGGGTTATGCCCTATTATCTATTGTTCAAGCTAATATTCCGCTGCCTGGAGGCCAAGGCAATTAATAATTACCAGTTCCCCTTTCTCACAGGCAAAAGGCTGTGGTCTTTTATGTCAGAGGTGGAAGTCTGCATAGAGATCCCCTCCTCTTAAGAGGGGGAATAGGATCTCTCTAGATCTCTTGTACACTTTTTAACAAAGTGCTAAAACTATATAACTTACGTCTAAATTCCTGTTTGAAATGACTTGTTTCCCCTCTGGTGGTTTCATTTACAGAGGAAATCAGCCTACTGCACCTATCAGCTAACTATACTGTTCCTTTCTCTCAGATGGTAGAGCCATGTTGGTGTGTCTCTTTGCCTGTGTTCAGCGCTCTGTCTCCGTGACACTGTACACATGTGCCATTGGTCTTGGCTATGACATGTGGCTCTCTCCCTCTCACTTCTTCATTTCCAGCCTTTCCAAAATAAGCAGTAGAGTTCCTATTGGGCCTACAAACCCACAATATCCTGGGCAGGTCTAAAACGAGGTGCAGTCTCTCCTTATCATGACTGACATTTTCAAAACAGCAGTTAATTCTCTTAGGGATACTGGCTCCACCTGCAGGTTTCAACAAAATCCCCAAAACAAGCCAAAGTTGAATCTTAGCCTCATATAGTAGAGATGAGTTATTTTCACTCAGCCAGGATACTTAAATTATAAGAGTGAAAGAATTGCAAAGAATTTTTAAAGTAGCTTTTAATGCATCTGTCATTCCTTTCATAACTGAATTACTAAAACTCTAGCAGTATTTTGTTTTTTACTTTCTTAATATGTAATCATAGCATTAGGTCATTCCAGGGTAATTTCTTAGAAGAAAATAACTTCTTTTATTAAATCTGGAAAGTTCAATTGAACCACTTTAAGTTGTTAAAATAATTGAAGAATTTAAAAATAATTGATATTCCATGAATAAAAGACAGAAAGGTTTAAAAAATAGCCATACTTTGATTTAGTTAAATAAAATTAAAATCACAATATGCAATTCGGTTCTTCTTTGTCATTCCTTTCTGTGTTGTGAATGTCCATTTTTCCTAGACTGAAGTGTAAGAGAGCATGCAAGAGGGAGAGGAAGAACAAAAACCCTCTGTTCAAATCTGAAAGGTCATATTTGGCTTTCATGCATTTCTCCACCATAACTTTTTTTTTTTTAAATAATTAGGTAGCTCTGTACAGGAAAGAATTTCACCTTTAAATTGCATCTGAAACACTCCATAAAATGTGTAGGTGACAAACCGTGAGAACTGAGACCAAGGAAAACAACAGGTAGCATACTGAAATCCCTGTGCCTTGCAAAAAGTAAGTTAAAACTACTATTGGACGGTTCAAGTCCTTCAGACTTGGATCTTTTGTCGTTTTACTCTGTGGGCTATATGTTTGTCCATCCTTCAACAAACAAAAGCCTCCTGGGAGGAAAAAGAAACTCAGGGACAGATAATTGATTCTAAGGGAAAACCAACCAGTGGGGCAAAAGTGGCAGCTGAGAGCTCAAAAATTGCTTGTAAAAGCACCAGAAAGAGTTATTGAGCAGAGCACCCCAGACAGCAGAACCCAGAAAACACCCAGTAAGGGGATTTCTGCTGCCTCAGTGCTGCTTGTGGGACTGAGCTGTACCTTGGACTTCACGTCATAGCAAGCTGGCAGTGGCAGTCTTAGTGGTCACGCTCACTCGTAGAGCAGGTTCACTTCTCTCTGTACCCTGTCTTTCTGATCACCAGTCATCCAGACTGAGACACCAGTTACTATGTGTCACAGCTTCCTGTGAGAGATCATACATCTGAATTTCATTTTGATGTGTCAGGACTCGTTCAGGGACTGAGTTAATGAAGTGCAATTGCCTTGCTGTGCAAGCACAGTTAATATATAAAACAAAACAAAACCAAACCGAAACAAATAAACAAAAAAACCCTCACTGCTTGCCTTTTTAATAATCAGGCTACTGGATCTCCAGCAAGAGCACAGTTGGACAAAAGCATTTCAGATGTATGGTGATAGATGGAAAGGTTAAATCTTCCTCACAAGAGTAACAGCAGTTTTCATGTATATTTTTCTATAGAAGTAGGGTGAGAGTCTGTTGGGATGTTTGTTTTGAAAAAGAATATACTTCTTTTACATGGAAAAAACCATCAAGCAGTATTTTTGGATCATAAAGGTATTAATGACGAAGAAGTTAGAAGGACAAAGAAACATAATGAGCAATTCAAAGTAGAAAACTGAGCTACAGCTGTCAAAGCAAATAACAGGAAAACAAAACTGCCTGATTGAGTTCAACCTTCTACACCTCAAACAATTTCTTGGCGACCTTTTCTTCGTAAGTTGTGGTAAGAGCTAACTTAAATCATCCATGCTGTCATCAATCCTGTTTTCAACACTGCAGTTGGAAAGATGTGCTACCAGTGATCAATTAGAAGACACTACTGCTTTTATAGTGCCATGGCCCATGAAACAATAGTGTCATGTGAAGACTACCTTGTCCTTCTCAGTGTCCTTGATACCAAAGACAACCTGTAAGAGGAACAAAATAGTGAGTAATGTTCTGTACGTGTCTCATTTTCTTTCTCTGTGAATTGAATTAACATAGCCCTGAAAATGGAAAGGAAGCAGTTCAAAACAACTGTATGCCTTTCTCTGTGACCTGCCTAAGTGTGTGTAGCAAGCTGTAAAAACTGTTTCAGCCTCTTCTCAGTTGGCTGAAGAGCAGCTTCTAATTAGCTACTTATCTAGTAAATTGAATAAAGTGAATCTTTATGGCATACATTGTAGCAAATGCAGTAGGGAGGCAAAAAAAAAAATACTAGGGGCTGCTTCAAGGCATGAACTGTCTGTGGGTTTAGCAAATAGGTGTTTCTTTTTATTCAGAGTATGTTTTTATCACCACTGCTATTCAAGGTACCTGGTATATAGAGGCCCAGACCCCTCACTGAGGACTCTTAGTACACCGTGACACACATTGCCCCACTCAACTTTCATGAGAACGCTTCCTGGGGGCTGAAGGGAATAGCGTAAATTGTCGGTATGATCCATACTGCTTATTAACTAAATGTTTCAAGTGTTGCCAGTTGAAGTGGACACACTTCAGTCAGCAAGTTTATATATCAGGCTCTAGCAAACTATAATCTGGGTCACGCATGCACTTTCACAGATGTGATGGTCTAAAGCAAGGTTATTGCAGATGGCACAGGTGGTAGAGTCTGCAGTTGCCCGTGGGAAAAAGCAAATTTCTAACAGTATGATTTTAACAAACTGTAACTATTAGGTTGGGTTTTTTCAAGCTGTCTGAACAGTTCCATCGTCAACTTTTTGGGTTGGTTTTAATGGTAAAATTAGAATAACTCATCATACCCCTGATGAGTTGTCACAGGTACTTATGTAAAGCACATATGTGCTTTTCAGAAGCAAACTTTGCATACTTATCAAGGTGTTCATTTGTTTCTGTCATGGTTTGCTTAGGTGCTGCTGAGTTATAGTTTGCTGAACAACTCTTTTCTTAGTAGACTCAGAAAACTAATTTCTCAGTCTGTTGCCACCACTGAGCACGTTTCCACCCCTACTGCTTGCTGGGGGTATACTATCCTTATCCTGTGAGGCCTCAGGCTTTCAAAATGGAACAGAATTCCCCATGCAGGTGGAAGAACTAGACTAAACCAGCATGGTGATTTGGCAAGGTTTTCTGCATAATTTATGTCTGTACAGTTTGCTTTTACTGCCAGCTTTCTATAGTGGTGCTATTGAAATGACTGTTAAAAATGCTTCTGCCAGTATATGTTCCTGGTCTTTCAATACATAATTTCAGACTATGGCAGTGTTATCATGCTTGGGTTTAATGAAAACACTTTTATCAACAATAAATCTTGTAAGGAGATCACTGGAAGTGGGAAGGTGGTTTGTCTTACCTTTCAGATGAAAGGGAGAAGAAAGGAATATGGATAGTCACCAGAAAAAAACACAGATGAGACCTTGGAGTCTAGACTGGAATAGCGGTAAAAAGTGTGGGTAGGCATACAAAGTCCTAAGCTGGAGGAGAAATTTTGTCAAAGGACTATTTGGAACAAAACACTGAGCTGAAACACAGTAATAAAGAAAATAAATGTTATAGAAGAGAGGTCTTGTGTCAACACAAATGACCTGGCTCTACCTTGAGGAGCCTTTCATTTTGCTGAGGAAACTGAAGGGAGATTTCTGTATATGAAATGAAATAAGGGGAATCCTTCCTCTTAAATAAATCTGGGTCTCCCACCTCCACCCATGAATGTTCGACAGAAAGAGAGCTAATTTTAAGCAATGAGTGAGTTTGCCTAATCGTCTATGATGTCCAGCTTTTTCTTTAGGGAAAAACTGATTGTGTGTTCAGAAACTGCGTGTGTTGCCTCTCTTTATCCCTATATGAATCTTTTCTCTCACATATCTAGAAAAGTTTAAACCGGAAAGCTTTTATTTGCAGAAGGGGAAAGGACTTTGGTAATATTCAAGGGGGAGCCTTAAGAAGCAGGGGTTGTTCAGCCTGGAGAAGAGAAGGCTCCGGGGAGACCTTATTGAAGCCTTTCGGTACTGTTAACGGGGGCTTATAAGAAAGATGGGGACAAAGTTTTTAGCAGGGCCTGTTGCGATAGGACAAGGGAGAATGGTTTTAAACTAAAAGAGGGTAGATTTAGACTAAGATAAAGATAAGGAAGAAATTTTTTGCAATGAGGGTGGTGAAATACTGGAAGAGGTTGCCCAGAGAAGTGGTAGATGCCCCATCCCTGGAAACATCCCTGCTTATTCAGTGGAAATCATTTGAGAAAGCCTGACTTCATAAAATTAACATGATTTTTCTCTCTCTCCTCCCTTCCCCCCCCCTTCCCCCCCGGAAGTAGTGGAATTGACATAGTCTGTAATTTGGAAATAATATATGCACATGATTTCAACTCTTGCAAGTCACTTTTTTCTGTTCTTGCAGGAGTGGATAATGATCTGTGGAGTTTAGCCTGCAAGTTTGGCAGAGTGGGTTTTCTTTGCATCTAGCTGTTGTTTAAGCTTTTGGTCCAGTGACTTTAAAATTGATGTACCTAGCTGTATGAATCCCATACTCCACTTGAAGTACTTCTTAATTCTAGAGATGCTGTGTCCTCTTAATTACATTGCAGGGTGAAAGGTATAATTCATATTAATTTTAATTAATTTTTTTAAAAAGGGGAAATGAAAATTGTAATATAAAACTGTTTTGTGCTTCTGCATGTGGCCTCTTGAGGGCAGTAGTCTTTCAGAGCTATAGAAAATTGAGACTTGCTTAACTTTTCAGTCAAAGCATGCTCCTCATAATAATCATAATTATCCACTGGCAATGCAGAGGGATGCTAGAATTCATTGTGTCATTCAATCAATAAAAATGCTGCACTCAAAATTTTCAAGCCAGTTTGTTCTTGAAAGTGTCACACAAGCATTTCTATTTGTGTTTCATTATGGTATAATCTGTATAACTGGACCATATGTTCAGCTAAATCTAGGCCTTCTTCTGAAATTCTCCCAACTATACTAGAAATAAGCAAGATTAGAATAAATCTTATTGTTTCCTTGGAGATTAGGAGATTTTACAGATCTTAGAACTGTACAAATCTGAGGAAGACTTCAGTCTTTCAAAACACTTAATTTATTTTATCTACATTTACGTCATGAAAGTATATCTTATGTATATTTGCCATATAAATGCCACTTTTTAATACTCTAGTATTCTTGGCAGCCATCTCTAAGGGTAGTCAGATAGGAAGGCAATCTTGGATCCCATAATGGGACTTCATTGGTTCTTTGAACCTGAGAATATTTAAACTTTCTAGTCAAGTAGAGACTTGGTCCATTGGATACAAATCAAGTTGGACTTGATTCGTAGTCAAAACTGCAGAGTTCTGGTTCTATCAAGATCTGGATGGAAAAGGAGGTGAAACCCCATTCCACTCCTCTCCATATCTTCCCTATTACATGAAATAGTCATTGACTAAAGTGCTGGTCTTTGGAGCAGGAATTTCAACCACAAACTTTCCTTTCCACATGACCATCCTAATCTCTAGGCCACACTGTCAAGCTCCTTCTTGTACTCTCTGTAACACAAGATATTATGAATTCTCTTCTGTTTGTTAGAATATCCTCAACAGGATGGATTGTGTGCCATCAACATGTATATCCACTAGACGGTACAGCCAGTCTAGTGGACTTTGAAAGAAGTATGTGTCTTCATCTGCAAGCAGAGAAAGAAATTTATTCCAGGTCTCACTTCTCCCAAGGAAATGTTCTAATTGCAGGTCTTTTAAGTAAAATAGCTTTTCTTTCCCCTAGTGTTCTTGCTTTCTTTTGTTTTAAAGTAGTGGTCGTCACTGTGGTATCTGTGACAGCCTGATCCATAAGGCATGTTTTGAGAATGAAGCCTGGATTAACTCCTTCAGAACATCTAGGAACAGGAACATATCGTTTCTTCAGTCTGATAAAGGGTAAAAGCACAAGATGGATAACAAATTTTGCTATGTATTCAAGGCCGCCCGCCACAGACAGAAGCACAGATTTATACACCTACCTGGAGAACCTGAAAATCAAACTTTAAGATGCCTATGGGATCTGGGCCATGAAGTTGTCTTTTTTAAGCATTATGTCTGAATTCTGATTAGTCCTGACTAGAATTTGTTAGTAGATTGAAAACCTGTTTCCAAGTTTTTTCTTAGTATACTCCATTAGGAGCAGCCAAAATGAAAATCTAGAGATTTGAACTGAAGGAGAGCAATTTAAAATATTTTATCCATGTACAACATGACATTTGCAGCTGCTTTCGGAGAAAATAACAAATTAATAGCAAAATAGTTTGAGAAACAGGCCTAATTTCTTGCAATAATTATCAGTTTAAATTTTGAAAGTCTGAAATATTTGAAGCTGGATAAATATTCTTGACTAACGTGCTGCGTTATTGGCAAAAACTTTACTATCTTCTTTTTTCACATAAAGCCTGCTTTACTATTAGAATAAGACCGTGTTAGTCTTTCATAACGACTTGTTTAGAAGCTCTTTAAAATGTGAACAGATTTTATGATAATGCTCTGTTACGAGCTACCCACCACAATTGCACTTCCACTTATCAAAATTATCATGAAACTTCCATTCCTGCACGAGGAGGGAGATTTACACAAATGCTACATACGGTAATGACAACTTTAGATGTTTGCCCTATTTACGCACTTCTTGCCCGCTGAGCCGATGAAGCCACTTCATTGATTCACACGCTAATACAATCGGCTCTGGAAAAGGATGGGATTATCTGTCAGTGTTCCTGAGCTCTGTGGTGCCCTGCTCAAGCCTGCAGCCCAATTCCCAGCTGACTCTTAGCTGGGTTGGATGTTTTGCTGCCATTGACTGCTGACAAGCGCAACGTCTGATCTGCAAGGGCAGCAACGGGAGCCTCGTGACAAGAGGAGCCACCCCCTTCTAGCCGCTCGCCAGAGCTACGTGTTTCTGATCTAAAGGATGACGAGTTAGAATCATAGAATCATTAAGGTTGGAAAAGACCTCTAAGATCATCGAGTCCAACCGTCAACCCAACACCACCATGCCCACTAAACCATGTCCCTTAAGCGACTTCACAGACTTTTAAGGCT